>NC_090244.1:15125978-15243478 GCF_024489055.1 Chanodichthys erythropterus
TATTTACTAATACTTTTTAAGATCAAAATTGTATCTGTTAACATTAGTTAATGCACTGTGAAATAAAATGAACCTAAATATATTTATTAGCTAACATTAACAAAGGTAAATAAATGCTGTAAAAATTGTATAAATATTACATTTAAAAAATATATATTGTTTTATTCAATATATTGCTAATTGTTAGTTTATAATAGTTAATGCATTAACTAATGTTAACAAATAAGAAATTATTGTAAAGTGTCACCTTAATATTTATGGCCATTAATTAATATTTATTTATTTTCATTTTCATTTCACCTGCTGTCGACAAGTGTGGCAAAAATTCGTTTTTGGGTCCGTATGCGCATATATGTAAAGATAGCTAAAAAAATGTTCAGGAAACAAAATTATCAGGATCAGTTAACTTTTATTGCAACATAAAGGCAGTCTTATCTTTCAGCTATGAGATTTTCGTGAATTTTCACAATCTCAGAATCATTTATTGTGATTAATATCAAAAGAACCCTCTGGCAAACATCTACCTGTATAAATAAGAAAAAAATCACTTTTGCTAGCAGCATCTTCCAATAGCGAGCCATCATCAGTTCACCCCAGATCTCATGTCACGTTATGAGGCTAGTGGAGCATAACAGGTGTCTTACAGACCACCAGGGTTCTTTCATTGTTCTTCTGTTGCTTGGCTGTGGTCCTGTTTCTTTAGAGTATGAACAAAGGTTAGTCTGGGTCAGTGAGCACAGTGGCCTGCCTGGAATCACTAAGCAAAGAGGACATGGTGCTCAATGCTCTCTCTGAAGCTGTCTCATTTGGACAGAACTGGAAGCTTTTGTCCTGTTGGAACTAAAACTAAGCTCACTCAAGTGACTGGGCTAGAAGGTTGAGTTAAAGGAACACGTTTCCAATTATTATCTGAAATTGAGTTCCATGGCCGAATTGCACTTATTATGTGTCAGTGGACATATGAAATGTGGGTTTGTTACCTCATTTAGCATTAATGGAATGACCAAACAGCATCCCAGACCTGAACTGTCCATTTTATTAAAAAATTAGTTAGCCAAAAATGAAAATTATGTCACCATTTAGCAAACCATAAGGTGGAGTGTGTTAGAATTGAACAACTTTTATCTGCAAATTCTATCACAGTAGAGCCTTTTACGTTCTTTATTGGCATCTATGATTCTATGGAGAACCTTTTACATCCATGGAATCTTTTCAATGCACAAAAGGTTCTTTATTGTTGGAAAAAGGTTCTTTACACTATGGTTCTTTTAAGAACTGACTACTGAAAGGTCTTTTGGGGAACCCAAAATGGTTCTTCTGTTGTATCGCTACAGTACCCCCCTTTTGTAACCTTTTTTTTTTTTTTTTTTTTGGTAACCTTTTCCCAAATAATTGTAAGTATTTCAATTTCAACAGTATTACACAGAAATTCACAGATCTGTATTCAAGGACCGCATAGCAACACCTTGGCAACAATACCCTAGTCAATCAACTTTCACACCACTCATACTTTCTTCACAAAACATAAAAATTAGTTTGCTATTGTAGTAATGTTTCTCATGTATTTTCTTTTCAGGAGAGCGCTGTGAGGTGAACACACGCTCAGGCCGCTGTGTCCCAGGTGTGTGTAAGAATGGAGGCAGGTGTGTGGACCTGCTGGTGGGAGGTTTCCTGTGCCAGTGTCCTGACGGCGAGTACGAGAAGCCCTATTGCGAGATGACCACACGCAGCTTCCCTGGCCAGTCCTTCGTCACCTTCAGAGGCCTGAGGCAGAGATTCCACTTCACCCTCTCCTTCATGTCAGTAAACCCTCTAGAGTTACTCCATCAATCACTTCATCCATCCATCCATCCATGCACTTACCTCTCTAGCCAATAATGTCTATTAGCTGAGGGTTATCATTATTTAAAATATAATTGTATTTGAATACTATTAAAATAAACAGATCTTATAATAAATAACAAAATAATAAATGTTATTAATAAGATAATATTTTAATAATTTTAAAATAAGAGATCTTATAATAAATAATAATATTTTAAATACTTTTCATTAATAAAAAATAAAATATTTTTATTTGAATACTATTAAAATCAAAATATTCCATAATAAACAAAATTATTAATAAAATAATATTTTAATACTTTCAAAATAAAATGTATTATAATAAATAACACACAATATACATTTTATTAATAAAAACAGTACAATGTTTTTATTTGTATTAAGATCTATTCAAATAAGAAAATATTATAGTAAATAATAATAAATAAAATGATTAATTTTATTAATAAAAATAACCAATATAAATTTTAATACTCAAATTTATTTTACATTTTAGTCCAGTTTTAGTTATTTGGTTTCAGTAGTTTCAGTTTAGCTTTTATTATTTTGACATATTCTTATATTTATTTTTATGTCACGTTTAGTTAATTACGTCTGATTCTCGTGCAAATCTTGTGCAGTCGTGTCCTGGGAAAATGTCCTGCAGGGAAACTAAGGGTAAACACCTGTTTAACCTCTACAACGTCTCCTCACTTTCCCATTATAGCATTTATTAATTACTTTGTAACTGATCTAGCAAATTAGACACCGGTGCATACCAACCACGCAAGTTCTTCTCATGGCAAACATAAAAACAGGATGCCGCGTGCGGTGAGGCATCTTTGTTCGTACTTCCTGTGAGTCTACCCCTTTGCCATGTGCTATCTGACACCTCTCCCTGCAAAAATCCCAGGTGCCCTCACCACAGGGCCAACTGAGATACCAGAGGTTGGCAAACATCAGAGTATCAGTTTCCCCCGTCCATTACAGCGTCATTACCTCTAGCTGTGTCTCTTGGCAGCTTTTATCACTTCCTTTTCCTCCACTCCCTATCTTTTTTTATTCTTCTGTGAAGCATGCATGTTTTTTGTTGTGAGTGATCTTAGGATGTTCTTGGGCTATTGATCTGTGGATCAGAAATGAATATTCATTAAAATAAAATGTCTGATGAAAATATGATAAATCTGGTGTAAAAAAAGAAAGAAAAAAGTTTACACCTATTTTTGTTTTTTGTTTTTGTTTGTTTTTGTGTGGTTTTGTTTTATGTTTTTTTTGTTTTTGTTTGGTTTTGTGTGGTTTTGTTTTATGTTTTTTTTGTTTTTGTTTGGTTTTGTTTTGTTGTTTTGTTTGGTTTGGTTTGGTTTGGTTTTCTTTACACTATCAAACAAGCTAATTAATATGCATTAAGGTTAGAATTGAATAGAATTGAAAGCTAATTATGATGCATTAATGTTTTTAATATTGTTTTTTTTTTTTTTTTAGTAGGTTTGCTACCAGGGAGAGAAATGCCCTGCTGCTGTATAATGGCAGGTTTAATGAAAGGCATGATTTCATTGCGATTGAAATTGTTGAAGAGCAAATCCAGCTGACCTTCTCTGCTGGTAAGTAGTTGAATTTCATCTCTAAGCGGCACCATTCAATAAAAAATACTCTGTATTTTCCCTCTGAGATAATTTATTTAGTTTTAATATAAAATTAATTTAATATAATTTTGTTTTGTTTGTTTATTTTGGTTTTGTTTTAAGAACAGTACCCAATGTTTTTGCTTAATGAAACCAATGAATTTTTTTTTCTTTGTGAATGATGTTACCTTCACATAAATTCTAATTTTTTTACATTTTTAATCAGATTTTAAACTACATATTTTTTGTATTGGATCGAGTTGATAATCAGTTTTTGTTTTGTTTTGTTTTGTTTTGTTTTGTTTTGTTTTGTTTTTTGTTTTGTTTTGTTTTGTTTTGTTTTGTTTTGTTTTGTTTTGGTTTGGTTTGGTTTGGTTTGGTTTGTTTTTTGTTTTGTTTTGTTTTGTTTTGTTTTGTTTTGTTTTGTTTTGTTTTGTTTTGTTTGGTTTGGTTTGGTTTGGTTTGGTGTGTTTTTGTTTGGTTTTGTTTTTTGTTTGGTTTTGTTTGGTTTTGGTTTTGTTTGGTTTTGTTTTTTTGTTTTTTTTGTTGCTCAAACTACAAACACCTGGTTTTAAATCAATTTGAATCTGAACAAAATCTGAACAAGAGTCCTGAATATTCATCTACTGTTTTTGAGTGTCATATCTCAAACATTAGTGCGTATTTGTGCATCCAGAGCTGTGCCAAAGGAAGCAGGTGGCCAAAGAGCATTAAAACACACTTCCTCTGTCTACCTTTTCCTTTGTTTTATTAAATCTCACACATCAACAAGTGTTACTGTCTAGTCAGTGTGCGTGAAATACCACGTCCCGTCTTTTTAACAGGTCAGAATTGTTTCCAAAGGAAATACGGTAGTGGAATTCATCCCTAGAGCGTCCTATTATGAGCAGATGCTTGTTACGTCTTACCACTGCACTGAGGGTCACCCGTCCACATGAGCTGAGAATAAAGACAGTGAAAGGCATTTCCTCCACTGTCCTGGAATGTGAAACATCAAACAACACAGTGATTCTGGTAAATTATGAACCCTCTGAGGTCAAAGGTCTGTCCCAGCTTACTAGCCATCGCTCAAATTAATTAAGTTGGAGAGAGATATAAACAAGTAAGATATTTTACAGTGTATGCACTGAGGGAAAGTGCTGTCATGGGAGGTCCTGACACACCATTATCTCCGTGATAATGATTTACTTATTTTGTCCACCAGACTGGAAAAAATGCCACACATATTAAAATACTCAAGGTGCTTCGGAGCCATTTAGATAGTTTGGAATTTAGTTATTTGGGAGTTGTATTGTATTGCATATTGTCTGTCTGTCTATCTATCTATCTATCTATCTATCTATCTATGTAGTAAAAATTAACACAGAGTTACTGAAAAAAATGGTTTCCTCTTTCCTGTTATTTCTGTTCAGGAGAAACTAAAACCACAGTGACTCCATTTGTAGCTGGTGGGGTTAGCGATGGACAATGGCACACAGTACATCTACATTACTATAACAAGGTAAGTCATTTGTACTGAACACAATGTGAATGGGCGGTCAATGTAGTTCATGTGTTTGGAAAGTCAATAGACCTCATTCATGAAGCATTAGCAAAAGTAATTGCTGTTTAAATCATTAAATGCATTGATTGTGCAAGGCATTATGTAAGAATGGTTTTACGAACAATTTACACAAATTTGTTCTGCTTGTACTTCATGAAATGTTTTGGCCCTATGCCAGAGGAAGTAAAAATCTCACAAGTCACGTGTTTCTTGATGAGATCAGTGCCTCTGTGTCCATATTTCATGAAAGAAGACACATGATATCAGCGGCATCTCTAGCTGTATCAAAGTTCACAGTATCTTCTAAGATCTCAGGTCAAAAAAAACATCTTGTATTTCTACGTCTTTGATCCCGTTCAGTTTTTAGACCCTCATATTTCATTTTCTGAAATGCATTTATGAAGTGCATGTGTAATACGTCATGTGTCATGTTTCATGGCCAAAAGCTAGATGTGTCTTCTCTATTACCTGGGTGTCTTGTTACACAGCGTCTCGTTTTTAAGAGTATTTTGTAACCCATAGTGTTAGTATTATTTAATAAGGTACTAAATTCTTGTTCTTCATGTTTTGAAACAAGTAGTTCTCAAGTTTTTCTTGTTGTTTGTTGTTGCTGAATTGCGAATACTTGAACATATTGTAGTTACATGAGCAATTAATTCTGCTTGAATGCATTAAGCCCTCATTAACCTCTTCTTATGTTTCTAAGTGACCTTTTAGTAACCTTATTTACATGCAGCCTTACTTCAAAACAGTATTTGTAAAATAAAAAAAGGAGATTTTTTTGCATCTGAGCCTGTGTTTCAGTATTCCTGGATTGAATCATAATGAAGCTTTAGAGAATCTCGCTGAAGTCTCTTAAAAAGCAGCATTCTTCCCTGAGACAACATGCTGAAGGTTTCTCTTTTTGTTGGGCCATAATAACCTCTACCCAAGGTGCACTAAACAGATGAAAGGCCAACATAAGTTTGAAATCTTACTGAGAACAATGGTTGCATCCAAAATGTATATAATATAATGTAGAATGCAAGTTGGGGAGTGTATTATTGGATTGGAGCACTTACATTACATAACACTTGTAAACACTTGTATGGAAGATCAGACTCTAAAGGCGTCTATTTAGATTCAACACCCCTTTTCCCCCATGCATATGTCGTGTTTGCTCCATTGTGGCTACATCTCCCCCTTAACCCTGCCTTTTAACAATTCCAAGTTCAATATAGTCTGATTGGGAACGCAGACAATAGCAGACCCCCTGTTGAGTTAATCTGGGACTACAATGACACACTTGGAGTTTCTAAAAGCACCAGATGGCACACGTTTTTTTCTGCTGCACATGAACATAAAACCACCCGGCCTATTATTGTAAATCTCCAGAATATTTCATGAAATAAAACCATGAAAGATAACCTTGCCATATGGTAAGGTTTTGGTGAGGTAAACTGTAGTAAAAGTACTTGATATAACATAGAGTTTGTTTTGACCCTTAATTAATTTTGAAAGTTTCTAATAAGATTTGGTTGAATTGTCTGTTATCCATATTGTGAAATGGTGTCTCAAAATCTTTGACCCCATTGATCTTTGCTTTCCAAAGTGCAACCTATGTGTTATTTTGTCTATAGACTCGAGTTGTCTTTGAAGACACTTTCAGATATTTACCTTGAGTAATAATAAGCAAACACAACAGGGCGCAGCTGTAACACAGTGATGCTTTGAAGTGTGAGGTCTCTTCATTTTAAAGTGTCTCGGCTAGTGACTGCCTACTGCGATTTTTCCAAACAATCCTTTGATTATAGAAAATTTTAGCATTATTCACAGTTTGGCAGTTAATGTGGTCCTTTATCCCTAATAGTTTGTTGAGACTTTTAGAGATTTTTTAATGTTTTTGAAAGAAGTCTGTTCTGCTCACCAAGGCTGCATTTACTGTATTTGATCAAAAATACAATAAAAGCAGTGATATTGAGAAATGTTATTAAATTTTAAAATAACTTTTTTAATATATTTATTTTCAGTATCATTACTCCAGTCTTCACATGATCCTTCAGAAATCATTCTAATTTGCTGCTCAAGAAACATTATTATTATCAATGTTTCTGCTTAATTTTTTTGTGGAAACTGTGATACATTTTTTACACGATTCTTTAATGAAGAACAGCATTTGAAAAATAAATCTTTTGTAACATTATAATTTCCTTTACTGTCACTTTTGATCAGTTTAAAAGCTGGATAAAAGTAGAGATGCACGAGACTAAATTTCTCCACCGATATCTGCCGATACTAATAACGATAGTTTGGGGGTTCTGCCTTTTATACCTTGTTTTTAATTTAATCATAATTAATAATCAATCATTATATTTTTAATTATTATATTTTGAAAGAAATGCAAATAAACACTTTATTTCTCTCCATTTCATCTACTTTTAGATTTCATCTACATTTAGATTAACTGGTATCAGTTATAAACATAAACACATTACTTAAATTCTCACACTCACATTAAATTCTGAAGATTAAATTAATATTAACTTTCTGAATGTTATTAATTCATAAAATTACTATTAATATTGAATATCAAACTGGTGTCTTAGCATTTTCTTTACACAAATTCAATTTTTCTTTACACAATTCAGTGCATTTTCCTGCTCTCTTTTGACTGACAGGATATATTGACCCTGACTATCCGCTGCATCTCTAGATAAAAGTATTAAAACAAATAATACTGTATTATTAAACATTTGCTCATGATAGAAACATGAATTCAAAGAAAACTAAATCAATTGGCGTCTGTGTATTTCTACACTGTGTACACCAGTAATAAATGCTCAGCATATGAAAGTTCATAGCATTTATACATATTTTGTATCTGGAGGACATTTGAATCGTGATAATCAGATTTTTTTTTTTTTTAGCCAGTTCTCATCCAATTCAGAAGAATCATTACCTGTATTTAGTATATTTTTTGAGCTATTACACTGGCTATTACAATATTGTTCCCTAACCTTTTGTGGTTTATAATACATTTGTTTTCCTATATAAAACAGATCACTGATTTTATGTTTATGTTTTTTTACTGAACAGTGCATTAGGAAAGGGGAATGTTTAGGCCTCCGAATCCCTGAACCATTGTTTTGAACTTTGAAACAAAAAGGCTGATGAGTTACAAGGCTGGAGGTTAATAGCCGTTGTCGGATTTGTGTGCATGTGTGTTCCTGAGGGCATTGAGCTTGTCATTGAGCTTGTCATTGAGTTCATTTTCATCGTTGGACTCGAGACAGCAGAGATTGTGGGATCATCAAAGAAGCGGATCCTTATTATGAGTGGCAGAGGGTTGAGTTGCGGTGACTTCCTAAGGGTCATCAACACTGATCCTGAATCAGTTTTTTTAATGTTTTTTTTTTTTTTCAGATTATTGTGCACCTAATAAAAACTGTAATAGAGACGTGCGTCCACTTTAATAGCAGTAGAAACATGATATTTGAAAGGTATTCGGTCCGTTAAAGGTGTTTCAAACTGTTTTTTCTCCAGGTTTTCACACCATTTTTAAAGCTAAATGACTGCTGTTGACTGAGCAGTCAGCTTCAGGCCATGACCGGTTGGATTTATTCCATGACACTTGCGTCAGAGTATAGGAATTCTCCCATTCATGCATTTCCTTGTTGACCAGTTTACCAGTCTACTCACATTCCCTCCTTCATCTCTGCGAAGCAACTGAGAGGAATATTAAAACTAGCTTCTGGTTTATGAATATTTGGATTTTTTGTTATTTAGCATTTATTTATCATTTTTAAACATATACAATAAAAAATTGTTGAAAAAAATAAATAAATATATATATATATATAAACAAGTGTAATTTCTTATTATTAACATTAATATATTTTTTATCAATTTGATTTATAGGCAGCATAGTAACAACAACAACTATAGTAATAGTAATAATAATAATTATTATTATTATTATACCATAATTTGCAGCAAATTTATTGTCGTTGTTGTTCTGGTTATATAGACAAATGCTTTAGAAATGTTACTCTGTTTTCACTCTCTTTTATTTCACCAAGGGCTACACAGATAAACAGATAGACATAGTTTGAATGGTGACCGCAGCGAGTCTTCAGGAGCGAGTGATGTTCACATCACACCAAACTGTCACTTGGACATTTTTAACACCACAGGGCAGACATCAAAGATCAGTTCAGCACATCATACACACCACAAAATCAATTTTAATGAGCTTGAAATTTTCAAAAAGCCTCTAGCGTGGGGGAAGGGTGTTGCCAGATGATAATACAAATTTCTGCTGTTTTGTGGAAACTGTGTGGGTCTCTGGGGAGGTTTTACATGAAATGATGTGCTCTCTTTGTCTGGTATCTCCTCTGTGCCAGCATCTTGTTGGCATAATCTAATTAGATGAGCTGAGAAGGCCAGAATGTCACAGACTGGTAAACAATCATCTCGTGCTGTGTGTTAGAGATTACAGACAAACAAGACCTATTATCTCCAAATTCACAAAGGTGTGAATGGAAATGTTCCTCAGATACACAAACTTTGGAATTCTATTCCAGGATTTAAGATGAAGATTTAAGATAAAGGTTTAATGAGACATGTGTGATCTTTATTACATTAGATAATGAGTTTTCAAATAACAGATCTCCTTTCGAGGGATCCACAATCATTAGATATAAAAGCATCTAAATATTTTATTGTATAAAGAAAAATGGCAATACTGTAAATATATTTACCCACAATTTCACAGACAAGGCTTAAGCTAGTCCTAGACTAAAATGCATGTTTGAGCTGTTTTAACTGAAAGTAACTTGTACTGACATACTTTAAAATATGTTAGAGCCATTGTTTTGTCTCAAGATGCATACCAGTAATGTTTTTTTTTCTACGTTTATAAAAGTTACTGAAATACCTTAAAGGGATAGTTCACCCAAAAATGAAAATTTGATGTTTATCTGCTTACCCCCAGCGCATCCAAGATGCAGGTGACTTTGTTTCTTCAGTAGAACACAAATGATGATTTTTAACTCCAACCACTGCCATCTGTCAGTGGTATAATGCAAGTCAGCGGGAACTTAGACTATAAGAGTAAATAAAAAACACGACAGACAAATCCAAATTAAACCCTGCGGCTCGTGACGACACATTGATGTCCTAAGACACAAAACGATCAGTTTGTGCGAGAAACTGAACAGTATTTATATCATTTTTTACCTCTAATACACCACTATGTCCAACTGCGTTCAGCACTCGCTTAGTGAGGTCTGATCGCGCTCTGACAGCGGCAGTGATGTCTCGCTCTCATTGAAGTATATGCGTGAGACATCACTGCCGTTGTCAGAGCGCGATCAGACCTCACTAAGCGAATGCTGAACACAGTTGGACATAGTGGTGTATTAGAGGTAAAAAATGATATAAATACTGTTCGGTTTATCGCACAAACCGATCGTTTCGTGTCTTAGGACATCAATGTGTCGTCACGAGCCGCAGGGTTTAATTTGGATTTGTCTATGCAAGTTTAATTTACTCTTATAGTAGAAGTTCCCATCCACTAGCATTATTTGACTGACAGACGGCAAAGGTTGGAGTTAAAAATCATCATTTGTGTTCTACTGAAGAAACAAAGTCACCTACATCTTGGATGCGCTGGGGGTAAGCAGATAAACATCAAATTTTCATTTTTGGGTGAACTATCCCTTTAATCCTGGCTTAGCCTAAGCCCTGTCTGTGAAACCGGGCTGTGAATATATAAAAAAATGTACTATTTTTCTATCAGTACAATAAAATAATATGTGATCTCTTGATTTTCAACAGTTTAATAACTACACATACAGTTTTTAAGCTAAGCTTTAGTGTCCAGATAACTGTTAGGGCCAACAAAATAACTTTGTAATACAATTCAATTTTAACTGTTAAAATTTAAAAACACCACTTTTTTTATTCAAGCCCAATATAGGGCGTCTTGGCATCCCTCACGGTCCCTCTGAGGAAAAGGTTGCTGTAGTTGCCGTCGATGACTGTGATGTGGCCATGGCACTGAGTTTCGGGGGACAGATTGGGAACTACAGCTGTGCGGCCCGTGGTACCCAAACAGGCCAAAAGAAGTAAGTGTTTTCTTAAAATAAACATGAAATATTATTTATTTCTGTGATTCAAAACTGAATTTTCAGCATCATTACTCCAGTCTTCAGTGTCACATGATCCTTCAGAAATCATTCTAATATTCTGCTCAAGAAACATTTCTTATTATTATCAGTGGTGAAAACAGTTGACATTGCAGAAGTAAAATGGGTTGCAGAAACCACAAAACATTGAGTATTTTAAGGAATTTGTGAGTAGTGATTATTGTTTAGTTATGCTAATTTAGAAGAGTTTCTGTTAATGTTGGTTTTTGTAGAGTTACCATCTTGCTGACAAGTGGTGCATGCGGCTTGGTTTGAGAGTATGTATGTTAAATGCTTTATATTTCTAAACTCAGTTAGCAAGTGCTATACCATGCTATTGTTAACATATTAGCAAGTTAGCATTTTCTGAATTCAGAAACCACAAAACATTGAGTATTTTAAGGAATTGTGATTTCATGTGGCGTTTTCATGTTTGTTGTGATCCCTACCTGACAGGCTGGCGCTCTACCTGTTTCTCTCTTTCTTCTCACACTCCCTGTCTCCCACTTTCATTCATGTTTCCACCATCTAAAGTCCTCAGGCCATGATATTGTGTGCTGAAAGGAAGAGTGTGACGGGATAGAGGAACTTGAGTACACGAAGGCATGCTAACCACCGACGGGTGTTGAATAGCTGATCATTACAGGAGATTACACAGCATTCTGCTTCTCCCCTTACACTCCATCTTTTTTTCCTAATCTCCACCAATCTGCACTCTGTCTCATGTCAAACCAGTTTTATGGGCTGTACAATGGAAACACACTCCCGGCTTATCTGCGGCTGGGATTTGCCATTATAAGCTAATTGTCTCTGTGTGTGGAGAACAGAGCAGTGTGAGATGGTGGAGATCCATCTGAGATAAGAGGAGATATGGTCCGTAAAGCCTCTGAAATGCAACTGCTAGGGTCAGACCATATGCTCGCAGTAAGTGCTGACCCATAAACCTACAGATCTATGTGGATTTATGAGTCACAATAGGAATTGTAGATGAAATGCACTTCAATCTGCTACAATGTGAAGCCCAGATGCTGAAATGCAGAACCACAGCATATCTGGCAACAATAAAACAGAAAAACACTCAAATAAACGAAATAATATTCTGGATTAAAAAAACATGTAGACACACTCCGTTTAATAGCTCTGCACGTTTTATGTTCTAGTGTTCTTTCTTTTTTTCTCCTTTTGAAAAAATAAGATTATTTTCATAATCTAATAGCCTTTCTATGAATGATAGGGTATGATGGATATGATCATTGCTGACAGATGTTGGCATATAATACTGGATAAATATCTGTTTTAATAAAAGGGAAAGAAAAAAGGGCTATAAAGGGCATTAACCTCATTTTGCTTCTTTCGAATAATGCAAAACCATGAACGTTTTTTTTAAATAAAATATACAAATTTTCTTTCAAAAAATACATTCAAAATGTTATTTTATATATATATATATATATATATATATATATATATATATATATATATATATATAATAGTGGCCAAAAGTGATGTCCAGCCTCGAAGAAACATCTCCACCCTTTATTTAAATATTATTAAAAATGTGTTAAAGATTATTTTGTAGTTGTGCTTGGAGTCAATTGTTTTATTTGTGATAATTCAATGAAACATGCCAAATTTTGTGGACATTTTTTTGGCCTGACTGTTAAACAAGGAACACATGCAAAACAAGATTTTAATAAGTAATTATGATGTAGTTAATGTATGCTTTTTCTTGTAGCTGTAGTTTGCCATTTTTGCCAAATAAATTTCACATAAATACCAACACTATAAACCCTAACGTTCAAAATAATTAATTAGTAGGACAAACTTAAACAAATTAGTTCAACTTTTATGAATATTTAGCATTTTCTTTTCCTTTGAAGTTCACAGAACTGATATATTTTAAGTAAACTGAAATTGTTTTGAGTTTAATGAACATATTTCTTTTATTTTAGAAGAACTTAAGTTTAACTGAAACTGGACTGGGATTTCTATTTCCCAGCATGCTTTGCCCATGGCACTCGAAAGGGAGAATAAATGCTGAAATTAAGTGTTATATAATGTTTTTTCTTTTGTGCAACATTAATGCTAAGGGAGATTTAGTAGTGATTATTGTTTAGTTATGCTAATTTAGAAGAGTTTCTATTAATGTTGGTTTTTGTAGAGTTACCATCTTGCTGACAAGTGGTGCATGCGGCTTGGTTTGAGAGTATGTATGTTAAATGCTTTATATTTCTAAACTTAGTTGGCAAGTGCTATACCATGCTATTGTTAACATATTAGCAAGTTAGCATTTTCTGAATTAGCTTGTTATATCTAGTTAAGTTACTAAAAATGTTCACATTGAGGTTACATGAAAATTTTAAGTTAAGTGAACTAGTGTACTCAAACATTTCAAGTTAAAAACAAGAAAATGTATGAGTACAAAATAAAAATCTATGAAAATGAATATGTTATATTAAAAAACAATAAAAATATGTTAACTTAAACATTTTGAGGAAATTGATTGCCTCAAATTTGTTGAGTTTTGCCAACTTATTCGGGCTTACAGTGAAGTTTAATGTTTCGTTCTTGCCTTATATTTAAAATATTTAAAAATAAATGTTCCTCAAATGTTGATGGTTTAACATGTAGGGGCCGGGTCATTAAAAACGCTTTTGGCCTCTACTGTACTGAAGGAATAGTTCACCCAAAAAAGCTAATTCTATCATCATCTAAACCAAAATGTTTTTTGTTTTCTTTGAAATGAGAAGAATGAGGGTTGAAAGGATGGGGATTTTGTTTTCTCTTTAAAAAAAAAAATGGACAAAACTCATTGTCGTCTATTTTCTGCCATGGGCCTCAAGGTTATTCCATATAATGGAAAATGTTGGGGACCGTTTGTGTATTCGTGGCTTCAGGGATCTTTCTGTTTGTGTGCAGGTCACTAGATCTTACCGGACCTTTGCTCCTGGGTGGTGTTCCAAACCTCCCTGAAGATTTCCCCATACAGAACCGAGACTTTGTGGGCTGCATTAGGAACCTGACTATCGACAACAAGCCCATAGACATGGCCGGCTTCATTGCCAACAATGGAACCTCAGCAGGTTAGAAACTGTATAACAAGGGTTCATATCATGACAAATCGATTTATTTTTAAATAAATTTTGAAGTATAAAAACAAACTCAAAACTACTTCCTGCACTCTCCCTTTCTATTCAGGTTGTGCAGCAAAACATGACTTTTGTAGCAAGATCGTTTGTCAGAATGGAGGCGTATGTGTGAATAGATGGAACACCCACACCTGTAACTGCCCATTAGGCTACGGAGGAAAAAATTGTGAACATGGTAAGATAATCCTCTCTTTTTTTCTACTCTTTTCTATATTTCATTCATCCTTTGACTTGATTTTGCTTAATGGACACAAACACAGACACGCCTCCCATCTTTTGCCTGGATTTGCCCTTGGCCTCCATAACATACCAATGTGTACACAATGACTCATACCTGAGACAGCAAGCCGTAAACAGTATCTATCTATCTATCTATCTATCTATCTATCTATCTATCTATCTATCTATCTATCTATCTATCTATCTATCTATCTATCTATCTATCTATCTATCTATCTATCTATCTGTCTATCAAGTTTTTTACACTCTAAACCCATTGAAAGAGCTAATGGGGTTGCAAATGGCTTAACATTTTCAGTGAGCTTAGTTTGACCTAATTTCTTGGAGGGAAACCCGGTTGAACCTGCATTTTTGCTTATCAGTTGGATGGAGGGATCACACCATGTTCCAAAATAACATAAAAGTCATAAAACCGCCAATGGACGTAAATCTAAATCCCTCATGTCACTCCAAACCTGACTCACTTTCTTTCTTCTGTGGAAGACAAAATTGAAGAACATTCAGGCTACTCTTTAACATACAATGAAAGAATAGTGGCTCTCAAACTCCATAAAGGACTGAAAATGTTCCTCTCCTTTGTAGGTCTAAAATCTCAATTGAGGAAAACTGAAGAGAAGGCCCAACTATGAATATCACTAATATTACTGTCACAATCCCAGGGTTGGGTCTAAGATATATTGATGTTATTTCCATAAGTTCAGCCCTCACATACAGAAAGTAAAATATTTGCCCTGAGGAAACTGGTGTGTAAGAACGTTTCACCTTCCTGATTAAGAAATCTCCAGGATGACTGGGAAACATTCCTCTGTGAATGATAGTGATTATTTGGGGAATGTCAAAGCGTCGTATGTGTTTGTTAATAGAGCAACGTTGTTTAGTTTGGATGTCATCTAAGCCGTTGTCTGACTGTCTTCTTTCTGCAGTTATGCCTGCCCCCCTGCATTTCGATGGCCACGCACTGGTGTCACTGAGCGAGACCGATATTACCATTGCCATTCCCTGGTACATGGGTCTTATGTTTCGAACCCGAAAAAGCACAGGCGTTCTGCTACAGGCCAGTGCTGGAGAGTTTTCCAAGATTAATCTTATGGTGAGTATTGTGTTTCAGTAATTCACCACGTTCAATCTTGTTTTCCATGATATGTCTGTTTTAATAAAGAAGATGAATCAGACTGTGACTGTGATAGATCAGACGGCTCTCATGCTTGTTTGTCTTAGATTTCTCAGCTACTTACTTTGTGTTTCCAGGTGAGCAACAGACACCTTCGGTTCCAGGTGTTTCTGGGTGTTAGACGTGTGGCCCTCTTAGATTTTCCTCAGGTTTGCGTGGACAACGGTGAATGGCACCATGTGCTTGTCGAGCTCAAGAGTGGAAAAGATGACAAAGACATCAAATATATGGCTTTCGTGTCTTTGGATTATGGCATGTTTCAGGTATATTATCTTGATGCTTATATGTGGACCACCTAATTCAGATTCAAACACATATTCAACTATGGGAATGTGGTGCTGTGTGGACTTTAGTAATTTATCTGAACAGTCCTCAAATCTCAAATGATGTATTTTGTTTGACTACTTTCTGCAGTGAAAATGGCGGAAATTATATATTTGAATATTTTTGGATTTATTTTTTGTTTATTATGCTCAACTGAAACTAAACCATAAAAACTTATTTATTACTTGCAAATAAAATAAACTTTACCTGAAATAAAATACAATATAAAAAAACTTAAACATTTTATTTCTTGATGTACTAAAAACTATATAGACATAAAAAACTACATAAATTACAAAAACACAACATAAAATGACTAAAACTTTTACTAAAGTTAAAATGAAAACAGAAAATACAAAAATAAACACCAATTCAAAATACTTAAAAACTATAATAGTATTTCAATAATACAAAAAACACTGTTTTAGAATAAAACAACTCATTTGTCTTGCTAAGGCTAATTTTTATATACACTACCGTTCAAAAGTTTGGGGTCAGTAAGATTTTTTTAATGTTTTAAAAGAAGTATCTTCTGCTCACCAAACCTGCATTTATTTGATTAAAAATACAAACAAAAACAGCAATATTGTGAAATATTATTCCAATTTGAAAAAACTGTTTTCTATGTCAATATACAGTAAAGTGTAATTTATTCCTGTGATCAAAGCTGAATTTTCAGCACCATTACTCCAGTCTTCAGTGTCACATGATCCTTCAGAAATCAATCTAATATGATGATTTGATGCTCAAGAAACATTTATGATTATTATCAATGTTGAAAACAGTTTTTTTTTTTCAGGATTATTTAATGAATAAAAAGTTCAAAAGAACAGCATTTATTTAAAATATAATATTTTCTAACATTATAATTGTCTTTACTGTAACTTTTGATCAGTTTAACTCATCCTTGATGAATAAAAGTATTGATTAATTTTATTTCTATCCCCCAAAAATAAAATTAAAATTCTTACTGACCCCAAACTTTTCAACGATAGTGTTTAATGTTACAAAAGATTTAGAATATTTGCAAAATTTTCAAATAATAAATCATGCGCAATAAAAAACAAGCATGGAAATGATGTGCATAAAAGTCTCAGTTTGCACAAAAGTTGATATAAAGGACTTTGATGCTATGTTGAATAACTATTAAAATGTTTCACTTTTTGTGTATATTTTATTATTAGTTTTAAAAGTGTAATAATTAATGTATTTATGATAGATTGTCTTTTTCTCAATAAAAGTGTGAAATCATGAAGCATGAGGCAAGAGGCATTGAAGAAACACCAATATATGCATGTGGTTCGAGTTATGTATGCATGAGTTTATTATATTTATAATATTGTTTTGATGTATAGAGGACAGTGGAGATCGGAAATGAGCTGCCCGGGCTTAAACTGAGGAACTTGTTTATCGGGGGACTGCTTAAGAAAGACGGCACTGTGCAGGGCGGATTTACTGGCTGCATGCAGGTAAATCTAATATATAAGCTCATTTACATAGTTTAAAGTTGTGTATTGTCTTATTCACAAAGTTATGTCATGTGTTCATAGGGTGTGCGAATGGGTGAGACCTCCACCAACACTGCCAACATCAACATGAAGCATGTGACACGAGTCCGTGCTAAAGACGGATGTAACGTACCTGATGCCTGTCTGTCCAACCTGTGTCCAACACACAGCCGCTGCAGGGACAACTGGGCATCTCACACGTGTGTCTGTGAGCCAGGTAACAAAGATTGCTACAAAGGGACTCAAAAGAGTCGAGTAGTTATATAGTGGGGTCCAAAAGTTTGAGACATTTGAATTGAAATGTGGTTTATCATTAAAGCAAATGCAGGACATACATAAGACATGCTCTTTCTCAGTCTTTCTTTCTCTCTTTTCCTTTCCCCCCAGGTTACTTCGGCAGAGACTGTGTGGATGCGTGTCTCTTGAACCCCTGCGAACACACTTCCTCCTGTGTTCGTAAACCCAGCACCAAACATGGCTACAGCTGCGATTGTGGACACAATTACTATGGCCAATACTGTGAGCGCAAGTGAGTATCTTTCCTTCTCTTTGGTTCATCCATCCATCCAGCTACTTCACTGCTAAAATGAAAGTGTCGCATTGGAATTCGCACTCATCTTCTGTGAACAGTAAGCCCCACCTACTTTGATTTGATTGGCCAGCTCACTCATTCTGACAGTGATGAGCGCTGTTAGACCGCTGAGGCAGACCAGCCTAAAATGGAACTTTCTAAACTTTTTTTGTCATCCTAACAACAAACAGAGCGGTGCAGAATGGAGTACAGCAGAGCAGCTCAATAATATCAAATATTGGGGGACAATTTGGCCATTTCTAATTATTGGGTGTCTGGTTGTTGCTGCCCTCTTATACTAAGGTTTAGGGCTAAAAACAAATCCCTAACCCTAAAATTTTGCAGCTTGTCCTAAATTGTTTGTCGGACATGAAAGTTGTCTCAAATTATGCATCGTTATAGAGCAGAGGTGTGCTAGAACTTTTCTAAATTATTAGAAAGGGGGCTTGTTAGTATTTGAAGACTTAGTTCACCTAGAAATGTTTTTTTTTTTTTTTTACCTTCATTTCATTCCAAACCTGTATGACATTTTTTCTTCTGTGGAACATAAAATATATTCTGAACTGTTTTTGCCCATACAATATAAGTCAATGGGGTTCAAAACAACACTGGACCCCATTGACTTTGATTGCATGGACAAAAAGAAGAGAAAAAAACACTGGTAAATTCTTTAGTATATCTTTCTTTGTGTTCTGGAGAAGAAAGAATGTCTTACAGGTTTGGAAATAATTGCAGAACATTAATTTTGTGTGAACCATGTCTCTGTTTAGATTTGGTTAGGATTAAGAAAATTGGTGGACTTTTAGTTAAAGCTGGGTACATGCTTAAACACGCTGACTGACAACAGCTTTATTGTCTGATGGTCTGTTTCATGAACTGCCAAGGTTTTGTAAGTGGCGAAAGCTGTGATAGCAGATGCTGGCAGTATTTGTGATGGCATTGTTATGGTGATCCTTCAAATCTGGTCTTTCCTTTAATTCTGGTAATTCCACATGTCCTTGACGCCCACACTATCGCTTTTATTTATAATGAAACAAAGTAAAGTAAAGCTCAGGCTGCTGGAATGATCCAGTACTTAGCGAGTCTTTCATCCATTAAAGATAAATTGTTCTTTAGCAGAATCACTTGAGTTTTGAAAATGTGGATTTTCTTTTAATAGTGAACTTTTAAACACATTTTCAGTGCCCAGAAAGCTACTAAAGACTTATTTAAAATAGTTCATGTGACTACAGTGGTTCAACCTTAATGTTATAAAGTGACGAGAATACTTTTTGTGTGTCAAAAATAACCAAATAGTGACTTTATTCCACAATATCTAGTGAAGGGCGATTTCAAAACAGTGCTTCATGAAGCTTCGAAGCTTTACGAATCTTTTGTTTCAAATCAGTGGTTCGGAGTGCCAAAGTCACATGATTTCAGTAAATGAGGCTTCGTTACGTCATGAGAGTTTTGAAACCTTTCGAAATTTCAATGGTTCACGTGACTTTTGCAGTTTGTTACATGCTCCGAACCACTAATTCAAAACAAAAGATTCATAAAGCTTCGAAGCTTCATGAAGCAGTGTTTTGAAATCGCCCATCACTAGATATTGTTGAATAAAGTCGTTATTTTGGCGCACAAAAAGTATAGTAGTCTGTAGTCACATGAACTATTTTAAATATGTCTTTAGTAGTTTTTTGGGCATCGAAAGTGTTAATTATCTTGCTGGCAATGGAGGCCTTACTGAGCCATCGGATTTTTATCAAAAATATCTTAATTTGTGTTCCGAAGATGAATGAAGGTCTTACAGGTTTGAAATGACATGAGAGTGAGAAATTAATGGCAGAATTTTCATTTTTGAGTGAACTAACCCTTTAATCTGTAAACTCCAAAAAAGAGATAAAAACAAATAAAAGACTTTCCATGAGAGGAGAAAATAATGATTGAATATGTTTGAAATTATTTTGTTTCTGTTCCTTTCTTTAACCATGAAAAGATTCTCTTTTAAATGATCACAAAGGAAGCGAGCTTAGAATGATGTATTGCTTTCACACAAGCAATTTCGTGTTTGCCTCGCAGTCAGAATCCACCGCTTTGATTTTACAGCGGCATTTTATGTCCAATTTCAAAGCAATTTTTTTTTTTTCAACTCTTCCAATCAGTCTCAGTCCCCAATTGAAGCTGTTTTAAGTCTCATTCTGTGAAGTTTGTAGTTAAAACTGCACTATTGCACATTTTTATTTTTCTCCGTCCCCTTTTTCACTCTTCCTTTGACGCGCGCTCACAAACACAGAGGGGATCAACCTTGTGCTCACGGCTGGTGGGGATACCCGACCTGTGGGCCCTGTAACTGCGATGTCAGCAAAGGCTTCAGAAGGGACTGTAATAAAACCTCAGGAGAGTGTAGCTGCAAGGTAAGCTGCAAGTGATCACATGCTCCAGACTCTGACTTCTAGTTGTTGTACAACTATATAAATATAAACTGGGCCATGTGCTTTTATTGTATTAAGCATACTACAGTACAAAAGGATTTTTTATTTATTTTTAAAGAAAATACTCACCAAAATGGAAGCTTGTTTCTGTCACTAAATAAAAAAAAATAAAATAAGTAATTGTGGCTTTTTATCTCAAAATGCTGACTTCTTTTCTCAGAATTGTGAGATATAAACTGAGACTTATTTTCCATAATTCTGACTTTTTTTCTTGAAATTGCAAGTTTATACCACGCAATTCTGACTTTATATCGCAATTCTGACTTTATAACTCACAATTCTGACTTTATATCACGCAATTCTGACTTTATATCACACAATTCTGACTTTATATCACAATTCTGACTTTATATCACACAATTCTGACTTTATATCACACAATTCTGACTTTATAACTCGCAATTCTGACTTTATAACTCACAATTCTGACTTTATATCGCAATTCTGACTTTATAACTCACAATTCTGACTTTATATCGCAATTCTGACTTTATAACTCACAATTCTGACTTTATATCACACAATTCTGACTTTATATCACACAATTCTGACTTTATAACTCACAATTCTGACTTTATATCACACAATTCTGACTTTATATCACACAATTCTGACTTTATATCGCAATTCTGACTTTATAACTCGCAATTCTGACTTTATATCACACAATTCTGACTTTATATCACACAATTCTGACTTTATATCGCAATTCTGACTTTATAACTCACAATTCTGACTTTATATCACGCAATTCTGACTATATATCACACAATTCTGACTTTATATCACACAATTCTGACTTTATATCACACAATTCTGACTTTATATCACACAATTCTGACTTTATATCACAATTCTGACTTTATATCACACAATTCTGACTTTATATCACGCAATTCTGACTATATCACACAATTCTGACTTTATATCACAATTCTGACTTTATATCACACAATTCTGACTTTATATCACAATTCTGACTTTATATCACAATTCTGACTTTATATCTCACAATTCTGACTTTATATCACGCAATTCTGACTATATCACACAATTCTGACTTTATAACTCACAATACTGACATTATAACTCACAATTCTGACTTTATATCACAATTCTGACTTTATATCACACAATTCTGACTTTATATCACAATTCTGACTTTATATCACACAATTCTGACTTTATATCACGCAATTCTGACTTTATATCACGCAATTCTGACTTTAAATCACACAATTCTGACTTTATATCACACAATTCTGACTTTATATCACGCAATTCTGACTTTATAACTCACAATTCTGACTTTATATCACACAATTCTGACTTTATATCACGCAATTCTGACTTTATATCACGCAATTGCGACTTTATATCACACAATTCTGACTTTATATCACACAATTCTGACTTTATAACTCACAATTCTGACTTTATAACTCGCAATTGCGACTTTATATCACACAATTCTGACTTTATAACTCGCAATTGCGACTTTATATCACACAATTCTGACTTTATATCACAATTCTGACTTTATATCACGCAATTCTGACTTTATAACTCACAATTCTGACTTTATAACTCACAATTCTGACTTTATAACTCACAATTCTGACTTTATAACTCACAATTCTGACTTTATATCACACAATTCTGACTTTATATCACAATTCTGACTTTATATCACACAATTCTGACTTTATATCACACAATTCTGACTTTATATCGCAATTCTGACTTTATAACTCGCAATTGTGACTTTATATCACACAATTCTGACTTTATATCACAATTCTGACTTTATATCACGCAATTCTGACTTTATAACTCACAATTCTGACTTTATATCACACAATTCTGACTTTATAACTCACAATTCTGACTTTATAACTCGCAATTGCTACTTTAAATCACACAATTCTGACTTTAAAATTCACAATTGTGAGTTGATAGCAATTGCAAGAAAAAAAAGTCAGAATTATGGGATAAAAAGTCACAAATAATTGTTTTTATTATTATTATTCAGTGGTGGAAACAAGCTTCCATACACCAAGGCTGAATTTATTAGCTCAAAAATACAGTAAAACAGTAATATTGTGAAATATTATTACAATTTAAAATAACTGTTTTCAATTTGGATACATTTTATAAAGTAATTTATTCCTGTGATGCAAAGCTGAATTTTCAGCATCATTACTCCAGTCTTCAGTGTCACATGATCCTTCAGAAATCATTTTAATATGCTGATTTGCTGCTCAAGAAACTTTTTTCTTATTATTATCAATGTTGAAAACAGCTTCATATTTTTTTGTGGAAATTGTTTTGATCAATACAAAGTTTAAAAGAACAGCATTTATTTGAAATACAAATCTGTTGTAACATTGAAATGTTACTTTTGATCAGTTTAGTATGTAGTATCAATTTAGTATTTATTTATTTAAAAAAATGTAATTTGGTGTACATTACCATATTTTAAACTAAAGATGCCATTATATTCCCCTCTCCAATTTTTCAGGACAATTACTTTCGCCCTCTTGATGGGGACACTTGCTACCCGTGCGACTGTTTTCACCTTGGAGCACATTCGCGGACATGTGACCCTGTAACGGGCCAGTGCGCCTGTAAGATGGGTGTGGTGGGCCGTCAGTGCAACCGTTGTGACAACCCCTTCGCTGAGGTGACAGTCGGGGGATGTGTGGGTATGTGTGCTGTCAACTGGACAGGATCGCAGTTAACTGTTGTTGAGCTCATTTCAAAACTGATTACACAATGCTTGACAGTGTTTTTTACAATTGAATAAATAAGGAAAAAATATGAAAGCTGTTTATGATTTTAGCTTACATATGCATGCACAGTATGATGAAATGTAAGTGTAATACACTCTAATCATAAGCAGAATGCTTTCATGTCAGCATGTACTGACTTTGGAGTTTCTTGGAGCAGAAATAATTGGTATTTGTGGCTGCTTAAAGGAATAGTTCACCCAAAATGAAAATTCTGTCATCATTTATTCACCCTCACTTTGTTCCAAACCTGTATGAACTTATTTCTACTGCTGAACACAAATGAAGATATTTTGACAAATGTTGGTTACCAAATAGTTGATGGGCCATATTCTTCAAATAATCATCATTTGCATTCAGAATTTTCATTTTTGGGTGAACTATCCCTTTAAAAGTTCTTGTTAGTGACACTAAATGCATTTGTTTTGCCATATTGTCCTCTCTCTCACTCTCACTCCATCTAGTGGTTTATGATGGTTGTCCCAAAGCGTTTGAAGGCGGTATCTGGTGGCCCCGGACCACATTTGGTGGCCCAGCAGCCACAAACTGCCCCAAAGGATCCAGCGGTGAGTCTAGATGATTTATATTGTGCTTAACTAAATCAAGAATTTACATAACCAATCAAAAGTTTGGACACACACACTTCACTGAATTTGAAACTTTAGATTTTTGTAGGCAACTATATTTATATAATTTTAAATATACAGTTATATACAGGTCTAGCAAATTTGAAAAATTGTATATTTTAATGTATAATTGTGTTTATAAATTATATTATATAGTATAAATGAAGATTATAATTTAATTATAATGTTATTATAATACAATTAAATTTAAATATATAAAAAATATATATATATATATAAATATATATATATAAATATAAATATATTATTATTATTATTTATTTTATTTTTTTTTTAAATAATGTTAATAAACAATTAATAAATAATAAATAAAAACTAAATAGATATTTTGGTCACTACATAAATCCCATATTTCCATTTGTGTTATTAATGAATTTTAATGATTTTACTATAATTAAAAAATGTGGAAAATAGTACTTACAATAACTTTTGACTGGTAGTATATGTAGGAATTTTCATCTTTTTATTAATTTATTGTTGAATGGTTTATTAATATACAGTCAAACCAAAAATTATTCAGACATTTGGTATATTTTTACTAGTGGGTGCAGGACACTATAGTTCATTTATGCAAGTGAGGATAGCAAAATAAAGTAAACTGTGACTTTTTTTACACAAAAATTCTTTGTACAGTGGACTACCAGTAAAATTGATAAAAAATGTATTTATAAAATGATAAAAATTTTAGTAATATTTTATTAAACTATAGTGAATAAACTGTATTAATGAATGAAATGCTCAAGATATCTGAATAAATTTAAGTATCCACACTTTATGTCATTCGACAGGCACAGCTATCCGTCATTGCAGCGATGATAAAGGTTGGCTTCCACCTGAGCTCTTCAACTGCACTTCCCTCAGCTTCTCAAAGCTAAAGAAAGAGGTTTGTGACTCTTTTGTTGGTTGATTCAACTTGGAATCTTAGTGCGAAATTGTGGACCGGAATATTAAACATTCCATGCCAGCTCCACAGTCCTAGAAGTGACCATTGTTTCCTCTTTTATTTGTGACTTAGAGTGAGGATCTTCATGCTAATGCTTCTCGAATGGACGGAGAAAGATCAAGAAGCCTTGCGGGGATGCTGCACTCCGCCACCGACCACACGGATCGTCTCTTTGGAAATGACGTGAGGACTGCCTACCATCTGCTGGCCAGTGTGTTAGAGCATGAGAGTCTGCAGCAGGGCTTTGAGCTCACCGCCACTCATGATGCCGATTTCAACAAGGTATAGACCTCACAGATAGCCTTCACAGACACTTCCAGAATCTAACAGTATCTTTCAGTATCATCACATTCAAGCTCAATATAATGGGTTCTGCACCTCAGTGTATGATAGGAACAGGAAAATTTTAATTTATAGGCTAATTTTTAAAGATAACTTTGCTGGAATCAGAACTTGAATGCTTAAATTGATCAAGATTGTTTAAAAGTTGTAACTGATTTGTTGCTGGTCAAAAGAGACCTATTTGCTCCAAACGTTTTAAACGAAGATGGTCTTCCTGGTTGACCTCACCAGTCTGATCAACCATCTAAACCAGTTAAAAAGCACGCAGATTGTATATTTGAAGTGAACTGTATGTGTGCAAAAATGTGTTAAAGATCTTGTTTTATTCACAGACACATTCAGATCCTGGGACTTTAAATGATCTTGATTTTATTAATTTATTTTAATATATTTTTAATAAATGTATTATTTATTTTTGTACCTTATTTATTTAGTTTATTAATTAATTAATTTACTTTTTTTTTTATCCCACGTTGGGTGGTAGTTATATGGAAGCTTGTTTCCGCCACTGAATAAAAAATAAAAAAGGTCAATTGCAGCCTTTTTAGCTTACAATTCTGACTTTTTTCTCAGAATTGTGAAATATAAACTCGCAAGTGTGAGTTGTAGTCAGAATTGCGAAATAAAAACACAATTGAGCGTTATAAACTCACAATTGCGAGATATAAACTCACAATTCTGACTCATTTTCTCAGAATTGTGATATAAACTCGCAATTGTGAGAATTGCGAGTTATAAACTCAGAATTGCACTTTATAAAATCACAATTGCTGGACATAAGCTCGCATTTGTGAGAAATTAAGTCAGAATTGTAAACTCACAATTCTGACTTTTTTTCTCGCAACTGTGAGATATGAACTCACAATTGCGGGTTATAAAGTCCAATTCTGAAGAAAAAAAGACTTATATATACTTTATATCTCACAATTCTGACTTTATAACTCATAATTGCAACTTAATATTATGCAATTTTGACTTTATAACTCGCAATTGTGAGTTGATATCACACATTTGCGAGAAAAAAGTCAGAATTACGAGATAAAAGTCGCAATTAAATATTTTTTTATTCAGCAAATTCAATTGCAAGTTTACATATCGGAATTAATCTTTTCTCAGAATTGCGAGATATAAACTCACAATTGCAAGAATTAAAGTCAGAATTGCGAAATATAAACTCACAATTCTGACTTTTTTTCCTCTCAATTCTGACTTTTTTCTCGCACTTTGGAAGTTATAAAGTCCAAGTTTATATCTCGCAATTCTTACTTTATAACTCGCAATTGCGACTTTAGGTCAACAATTCTGACTTTATAACTCGCAATTGAGTTTATATCTCGCAATTCTGACTTTATAACTCGCAATTGCGACTTTATGTCAACAATTCTGACTTTATTACTCGTAATTGTGAGTTTATATCTCGCAATTCTGACTTTATAACTCGCAATTGCGACTGTCAACAATTCTGACTTTTTAGCTCTCAATTGTGAGATTATATCTTCTGACTTTATAACTCGCAATTGCGACTTTATGTCAACAATTCTGACTTAATAACATGCAGTTGTGAGTATATATCACGCAATTCTGAGGAAAAAGTCTGAATTGTGGGAGAAAAAGTCGTAATTACCCTTTTTCATTCAGTGATGGAAACAAGCTTCCATATACTGTAATTATCTAGTATTAAAGAACGGTACTCTTGTTTGCTGTGGTAGAACATCATTAAAGCTGGAAGTGCCATTCTTGACCCAGTCAACAAGGAGCACTGGGAGAAGATACAGCGCTCTGATGGTGGGACGGCTCATCTGCTGCGCTACTTTGAGGAGTACGCCAACACTCTGGTACAGAACATGAGGAAGACCTACCTGAGACCCTTCACCATCGTCACTGACAACATGAGTTAGTATTGCCATCTCCATTCCTGTAGCATCTGCTCTGCTCAATTTTGAGTGTTTTGTGTAAAAATATTTACCATTTTTCTTCACATTCAAGTTGTTGCATTAGATTTTCTGGACTCCACCGCAAACCAAGACAAGATTCCTCGATTTCAGGAGGTTAAGGAGGTGTTCTCAAAAGAGCTGGAGTCATCTGTCCTGTTTCCAAACCTGCTTTCCATGCCAAAAAAGAGCAAAGGTTCTTACTTCGAAACATATTTCTTTAGATTGTCAGTAATATTCATGGAAATGTGCAGTGTTCAAACTTAATTCTAAACTTAACTACTGTATGTTGTATTACACTATAGATGCTTTTACCACAGAGCCTCCAACCCAGATTGCACCAACTGAGTCTTTCATCAGCATGGATGGATCAGATATTGTTGATCTAACACCGTCTATTAAGAGAAGACGCCACACAGACCAACCCGATCCTCCCGCTGTTGTCATGGTGATGATCCACAGGTCTCTGGGTCGGCTCCTTCCGGAGAGTTACGATCCGGACCGCCGAAGTCTTAGGTACAACTTCAGCCTTAGTTTTTTACATACAAACTGATTTCTTTGACCAGGAATTGCAGTGCAAGTTTATATATCATATTAAAATTCTAATCAATACATTAGCTGATAATTATTTTCAGTCTGATAAATAGCTGATATTAAAATTCTTTATTATTTTGTTTGAAAAAAATAAAACACTAAAAACTAAAATTAATCATTTTAAAAGCTACAAGTGAATTTAGACAACATTATAATGTACAGTATGAAAAAATAATGTTCATTTTGAGATTTGCTTTTAAACTTTTTTTTTAGACAAGAAAATGCACTATCCAAACTTAAATGGTTGTAATTCAAGAATATTTTGGAGTATAGACATAAGGCTGGTCTTCTTTTAAAGATGAAATTTGGAAGATTATTGTAGAAGTGAAATAACTTATGTAAGTGAAATAGAAAAAAAAGTTATAGAAGTTTAAGTTTATGAAAATGTAAAATGTAAAAATATAATATTTTATATTTTATATAAAACATATATTTTACAAAACAAGTTTTACTCTAAAACTGCAAGGAAATCAAAGCCAAACATCTGAACAAGTTGTGTTCCAAATTTCAGGTTGATATCTCAAAAAAGGAGCTTTCAGTAAGATTTTGTTTGGGCGCAGTACCACACTTTTTCACTAGATGACAACCAAGCTCCATTACTGGCCATATAAAGGCGCCTCCATTTCCATATATGGTTTGAGTGATCTGAACCATATATTTCCATTATTTTCATACAATTTATGAAGTTGACATCCTATATAGAAGTAGTATGGGAAGTTTGGCAGAATTTGATATGAATTCAGCCTCTAATAAATATAAAAATAACATGTATGTGGGTTATAGATCGCCACCACAATCATAAATGTATTTTGTTAAATGGATGTTATCTTTTAAAAACAAACATGTTTCAACCAATCTTTAATGATTTTTCATGTTCACCGCTATTTCAAAATAAAGGTCTGAACATGCCTTATGAGTATGAAAATATGCTTGTTACAAATTGATAAATTACTGCTCCTCTGTAATTTATTTTTGATATTATTACTGTTTTAAATATGTAATGGCAAGCGTCCCACCTGAGGGACGGTGACAGTTAAGGGGTTAAATTATTAGTGTTTTAAAGATTAACTTTAAGTGAGTGTTAAATTATGGAAAATGTAATCTGAAAATCATATGTGCTTTTCCTATGTGCTGTAAATGGGTTTCCATAAATAATAAATATCAGCCAACACAGACAAAAAAAAAATTGAGTATAATTGTGATTACCTATTGACAATATAAAGATAAAGGTCTTTTTTGTTCATCTCAAATTCTTGAAACATTTGGAAACTGAATGCATTTGATATATTTCTTGTTGTAAATATATCTGGTGCTCTACACATCCCCAGACTGCCCAATCGTCCTGTCATCAACACACCTGTAGTGAGTGTGGTGGTCCACAGGGATGGAGAAGCCCTCCCAACACCCCTCCAAAGACCCATCACCCTGAACTTCAGGCTTCTGGAGACCCACGAGAGGACCAAACCTGTGTGCGTCTACTGGAACCACTCC
The DNA here is from genome assembly GCF_024489055.1 of Chanodichthys erythropterus. NCBI lineage: Eukaryota > Metazoa > Chordata > Actinopteri > Cypriniformes > Xenocyprididae > Chanodichthys > Chanodichthys erythropterus. Next base: position 15,155,306 of record NC_090244.1, read on the forward strand.
ATCCCGTGAGTCCTTAATGAATTAATAAATGAATACAATATGTTATGAAATCTCTGCTTATGCTGTAATTGCAGAATACTTGATAAATTTGTATTTGTGTGTGTCTTTCCTGCTCTTATTTGTTAGGGTTGCTGATGGAGGCGCCTGGTCTTCTAAAGGCTGTGAGCTGGTCTACAGGAACTCGACTCACATCAGCTGCCAGTGCAACCACATGACCAGTTTTGCTGTCCTCATGGACATCTCCAAGCGAGAGGTAGGACGCAGCCAGCTATTTTGGTTTATATGGAATTTTTCTTGTATTCAGCCAGCAAACTGGTTTTTGTACGCTGGTATCTCGTCCCTAGCATGGTGATGTTCTTCCTCTGAAAGTGGTGACTTACACCACAGTGTCCGCCTCTCTGGTTGCACTCCTCATCACCTTCCTCCTGCTGGCCATTCTTCGCAAGCTGCGCTCCAACTTACACAGCATCCACAAGAACCTGGTGGCCGCCATCTTCCTCTCTGAACTCATCTTCCTCACTGGCATCAATCAGACCGACAGTCCGGTGAGCAGCAGCCAGAGATTTTAGATTATAATATCAACATTATTTTACCTTATTACCTTGGACATTTCTGATACTAAACCTGTTTCTTGTCTGATTTGTAGTTTGTATGTACAGTTGTGGCCATTCTGCTACATTATTCATACATGTGCGCATTTGCCTGGATGTTTGTGGAGGGGCTGCACATCTATCGCATGCTGACCGAGATGCGTAACATTAACCAGGGCCATATGCGCTTCTACTATGCCATTGGTTGGGGGATTCCTGCTGTTATCACTGGTATGATACTCAGGTGCTCATTAAAATGTTTAATATATGAAACCCCCAACATGTTGTTTTGAAGTTCTTTTGGACGGTTCAAGTGTTAAAGGGTTAGTTCACCCAAAAATGAAAATAATGTCATTAATTACTCACCCTCATGTCGTTCTACACCCGTAAGACCTTTATTAATCTTCGGAACAAATGAAGATATTTTAGTTGAAATCCAATGGCTCAGTGAGGCCTGCATTCACAGCAATGACATTTCCTCTCTCAAGATCCATAAAGGTACTAAAACATATTTAAAACAGTTCATGTGAGTTCATTGGTTCTACCTTAATATTAGAAAGTGATGAGAATACTTTTTGTGCGACCAATTTCAGAACACTGCTTCGGAGCTTTGCGAATCGAATCAGTGATTCGAAGCACCAAAGTCACATGATTTCAGCAGTTTAGCCGTTTGATAGGAGATCCGAGTCACTGATTCGATTCGTAAAGCTCTGAAGCAGTGTTTTGAAATCGGCCCATTACTATATTGTTGAAAAGACGTTATTTTGTTTTTTTGGCGCACAAACAGTATTCTCGTCACTTTAGAATATTAAGATAGAACCACTGAACTCACATGAACTGATTTAAATATGTTTTTAGTAGCTTTATGGATCCGGAGAGAGGAAATGTCATTGCTGTGAATACAGGCCTCACTGAGCCATCAGATTTCATCAAAAATATCTTAATTTGTGTTCCGAAGATGAATGAAGGTCTTACGGGTGTAGAACGGCATGAGGGTGAGTAATAAATGACATTTATTTTAATTTTTGGATGAACTAACCCTTTAAAGATGCAGTAAGCGATTTCTGAGAAACGCTGTTGAAAGTGATCGAACCGTGCAGCACAACACACTTGTAGCCAATCAGTAGAAGGGGGCGTGTCCACTCATGATGGGAGAGGAGAGAGAGAGAGAGCAAGAGGGAGATTTTAAGAAGAACTGTAGAAAGAGAAATGGCTGAGAGACATTACAAAAAAAAGAAATGGTCAGAGGAATATCACAGGAAAAAGAAGGGTTATGGTCAGGCAAGAGCTTTAGGATCCGTGATAATATTAGAAAAGCTTTCCAGCACTGGAGACACCTAAGCTGGAAGGCCTTAAAAACAATGCTGAGGTTGCTTTGTTCCTGCTCTTTGCGTGAGAAACGTTGGTTTTGCTGTTTTACAGAACCAAGTTATGTTGTTGTTGTTATATTGTTAGCTATAGTAACAGGAGAGTTTTGCATGTCATTGTTTGTCTGGAGCTGCTGGAGAATAACAACCAACTCTTTTTTTTATCTTCCTTGTCATTCGTCATCTTTGCTTGATTTTTTGTGAAGCATTATTTTGCTTCGCTTCAGCTGTGATAAAGAGGTATCCACTCTTGCATTGCATGTTTGTGAAGCATAGCGGAGCAATGAAGGGAGTGGTGTGTTTGTTTGGGTTGATTTCAAATATCAACAGTGTTTCTCAGAAATCGCTTGCGAGTCGCGACACCTTAAAATATAGGGGTCAGACCCCCTAAACCACATGTAATTCGCATCTTGATTGTACACTGTTGCTAATTATTTGTCTCTTGTCAGGTCTGGCAGTGGGTTTGGATCCTCAGGGCTATGGAAACCCTGACTTCTGCTGGCTCTCTGTCAATGACACTCTTATCTGGAGTATCACAGGACCAATCTCCATAGTAGTGCTGGTCAGTTTAATCTTATTTAGCACAGTTCTTCTCCCAACTGAAGTGTTTGGTTTTGACTAAATAATGACAAACAAATCTCTTTTTTTTTAAATAGATAAATATAGTCCTAATTGTGCTGGCAGCCAAAGCCTCATTTGGACGGCGCCAGCTCACAGAAAAGTCAGGAGCAATGTAAGTTCAGTGAGAGTTTTGTCAAACTGAACAATACTGAAATACAGAAGACCTGAAGCAGGTAAAAGCCAATCTTTTTCAACATTCTTATTTGCTCTTGTGCAGCTCTGCTCTTCGAGTGGCCTTCCTCCTCCTGTTGCTCATCAGCGCCACCTGGCTGCTGGGTCTAATGGCAGTCAACAGTGATGTGCTTTCCTTCCACTACCTTTTTGCCATCCTCAGTTGCCTACAGGTATGGTCATGTGAATAATGTACACTGTTTGTCAGAACAGTAGGACTTCTTGTCATAGTTCTTAGAATGCCTCAGTTTAATTTTTAGAAATGTAGATTGGATTCAGAGCAAAGGAAAAGTAAACAATGCTGTATTGACACAAATGTCAGAATGTAAAGTAATAATAATAAATGTATGTATTTATATATATATATATATATATATATATATATATATATATGTGTGTGTGTATATATATATATATATATATATATATATATATATATATATATATATATATATATATATAATTGACTTATAAATTATACAAATATAAAATAAAAATTGAAAATCTTATTGTTGCTAATAAGATAAACAATACAGAAAATAAGAGCAAAGTAAATAAAGTGATATAGAAAATGTAAGGTAAAATGAAAGAAAAAGAGATAAAAAATTATATACATTAAAGTTAGAGTCAACAATGCATTGATGACATAATTGTCAGCATGTAATTAATTTTTTTTAATAATTATTATTATAATAATGATTATTGTGATTCTTGATAATAATATAATACAGAAATAAAAAAGATTTAAAAATGTAAATGTAAATTTAAATACAAGAGCATGGGAATTAATTAATGGGAACTACAAAATAAAATATGGTTTATACAAAACATATGAAATTGAATTGCTCTCTTAAACCAACAGGTATGCTTGTGTATTATGACAAATTTGTACCTATGTAATTATTCAGTAATTAATTTTTCATTCCAGGGCATTTGCATCTTCTTTTTCCACTGTATTCTCAATAAAGACGTAAGGAGGAACCTGAAAAGTGTCTTTACAGGAAAGAAAGTACCAGCTGAAGATCCCAATACGACACGGGCAACTTTACTCACAGTGAGTTTGACACAATAAAATAAAAGTTAAGGTTACACTTTATTTAAAGGTAACAGTTATATTGTATTTACTCAAATAAATACTGAGAAACTACATGTACTTTTGTAGTTTGGTTTAGGGTTATTTACTTGTAATTATGCATAATTTACAGTTATGACTACAGTAAGTACATGTTACCAAAATTAATTAAAAATGTAAAAATTCACATACAGGTACAATTTATTAAGCAATGAAACAGTGAATCTCTCCTTCTGTCCTTCCAGCGTTCTCTGAATGGTGAAGTCTACATGGAGGATGGCGGTCTGTACCGGACCACCATTGGAGAGTCCACTGTTTCTCTAGAGAGCTCTGTTAGATCAGGCAGGAGTCACGGCAGCAGCTACCTCGTTTCCACACTCAGGTAAAACACCACAAGTCAATCATGAAGCGAGTTGGGTAACACTTTACAATAAGGATCCATTTGTTAACTACATTAACATTTCATTTGAAATACTTGTGCAAAAGATCTCCACACCTCCTCCTCAACCACAAGAATGAGGTTAAGGAAGAGGTGTTGAAACATGAATCATGTATCCTTTGAACTTCTCTCATGAATCAGGTTTCTGCAATATGCTTTAAATAAATCGGGAATTACGAACTGATATGAACTCATTGAAGAATTTGCCTGCAGCTGTGCTGGTAGCTGTTTCACTAACCTATTTGCACCGATTATTAAATTGTGCGTAAACGTCTCAAAGGAGCATTCGGTTTTTAGGTCACTCCACTGAATATCTTAAAATGAGAAGTACATTATGGCTATCATTTGGTGGCACTTTAGCCATTTTTCTTTCTTTTTTTTTTTTACCTTAACCTCTGACAGAGCCTTTCAGTATTGTAAAAGTTGTCCTAATTCACAGCATATGTGTATCACATATTGGATCTAATGTGTGTTGATTCATGTGTTTGATCTCTCAGACACACATTCTACTCAACTACAAAGTGTACCGGTAAAGCAAATTACATTTTCAGGGAACATTTTATTAGCTAGTGAATAAAAATTCCTGGTTGTCATATTTGTCATATTGCTATATTGGCAGCTGCTGCATTTGTGAAGATTTCACTATCAACTTACTGTCATTAAATAACTTTAGCATGACTCCATTTAATGTAATGAAACAAATTTACAATTTTAATACATAGTTTTAATGTTGTTTTCACACAGGGAGAAGAAACACAGCATATCGTCTAATGGTGGAAAAGTGGGACACGATGAAGGAGAGTCATCACTCTTTTTCCACAGGAGTAAAAAGGCGGAAGGTGAGGGAAAATACACTTAAAAACACTAAGTACATAGAAATAACATTAAATGTGCCCTAGATTCAAAAATGTAATTTATCTCGGCATAGTCAAATAACAAGAGTTCAGTACATGGAAATGACATACAGTGAGTCTCAAACTCCATTGTTTCCTCCTTCCTAAATCTCATTTGTTTAAAAGACCTCCGAAGAACAGGCGAATCTCAACATAACATCGACTGTTACGTAACAGTCGGGATCATTAATATGTACACTCCCAATATTTGCATATGCCAGCTCATGTTCAAGGCATTAGACAAGGGCAGCCAGTATTAACGTCTGGATCTGTGCACAGCTGAATCATCAGACTAGGTAAGCAAGCAAGGACAATAGCAAAAAATGGCAGATGGAGTGATAATAACTGACATGATCCATGATATCATGATATTTTTAGTGATATTTGTAAATTGTCTTTCTAAATGTTTCGTTAGCATGTTGCTAATGTACTGTTAAATGAGGTTAAAGTTACCATCGTTTCTTACTGTATTCACGGAGACAAGAGCCGTCGTTATTTTCATTTTTAAACACTTGCAGTCTGTTTAATGCATAAACACAACTTCATTCTTTATAAATCTCTCCAACAGTGTAGCATTAGCCGTTAGCCATGAAGCACAGCCTCAAACTCATTCAGAATCAATGTAAATATCAAAATAAACACTGTACTTACGCGATTAGACATGCTGCATGACGAACACTTTGTAAAGATCCATTTTGAGGGTTATATAAGCTGTTATTAACTTTTTTTATGTTGTTTAAGGCAAGCGCGAGCTCTTGGGGCGTGGAGCACCAGATTTAAAGGGCCACACACCCTGAATCGGCTCATTTATAATGATGCCCCAAAATAGGCAGTTAAAAAAATGAATTAAAAAAAATCTATGGGGTATTTTGAGCTGAAACTTCACAGACACATTCAGGGGACACCTTAGACTTATATTACATCTTTTAAAAAAAAGTTCTAGGGAACCTTTAAGACTTCATTTTTAAGACCATTGAATGGTGTCAAAATTTTGTTCCAGAGGAAAATCAGGAACTTTATTAAACTGCCTATGCTAAAAGCTCTTCTGTTAGTAGTCAATAGGAGAGCAAAAATGAAGAAAAAAAATACAAGGATTTATGGGTAAACTAGTGCACTTCTGTGATCAGAGCCTAATTTTTCTGTTTCCATAGACTCAGATTCGGACAGTGAGCTCTCAGTGGATGAACACAGCAGCTCCTACGCTTCCTCCCACTCCTCGGACAGTGAAGATGAAGCCAGGCACTCCAAGACCAAATGGAATAATGAGAGAACGCCCGTCCACAGCACTCCTAAAGGTGCCTGCAGCCTCTTCTGTGGCCTCTGACCTGCTCTTTTACATGGTTTACTCAAGCAAACACTAAACAAATTTAGATATATAGTTACCAGAGGATATTCATTCCTGACATAAAATATCTAAATGGGTGTTAGATAAGTGTTCCCATGTTGTTCTGCAGTTGATGCCGTGTCTGGTCATGGGAAGCCATACTGGCCTCAGAAGCCGCCCACAGCCAGTGAAAATGAGGATATGGGTGGTCCAGAGAAACTGCGGGTGGAAACAAAAGTGAATGTGGAACTTCATCAAGGGAATAAACTAAACCAAAATGGAGATGTGTCTCAAAGTGAAAGTCCACCTAGTCAACCAAACAGCAACCAGCTACCCAGAAGAGGTGAGTGACAACACATGCATACATACATTTTATATTCATTTATATTTTTCATTACTTGAAAACAAGAGAATGAAACCAATTAAGCACTTTAAATGTAAAAAAAAAAAAATCAGTTTTCATCATGCATTGCATACATAATAATTGGCAAATTATATTTATAATAATTTTTATTTTATGTAATTTTATATATAGAGAGAGAGCAAAGATGTATAGACATATAAAGTAGAATTGTGCCTATATATGAATTTAATTACAAAAATATATCTTTAAGAAATGTTATATATATATATATATATATATATATATATATATATATATATATATATATATATATATTATTGCTTTACTTTTATTACGCATTTTATAATAATTTTAATTATATAATACATTATATATATATATATATATTTCATTACAAAGCTAAAATATCTCTTAAAATATATTATATTATATTATATTATATTATATTATATTATATTATATTATATTATATTATATTATATTATATTATATTATTGCTTTACTTTAATTAGGCATTTTAAAGAACAAGATCACGTATCCACCCCCACTGACGGACAAGAACATGAAGAACCGTTTAAGGGAGAAGCTCAGTGACTACAACCCACCCCAGATCCCCCGTAAGACTCCGTCAGTGGGGTCAAACGAGGGCGTTCGCTCAGGAACCGAGGCCAACAGCATCGTCATCAAGCCCCCTCCATTACCAACCCAGCCTGCACTGAACGGGATCACTGTGGAGCTCAACACGAACCCCGTCACCCTGGCGGATGAAGACTTTGATTCCGAGTGAGTTGGATGTCAAATGCTGATCATTCAAATTGATTTAGTCACATTCTGTATGTAACACCACTCTGTATTTCTCTTGTTAGTGGCAGCAATGAAACTTCAATCTGAGTCTTCATCGTGAAGGACGCTGAAACTGGAAGGGCTTTGAAGAATCAGTGTATTAAAGCACAGCATGGTCCTGCTCTGAAGTTGTTTTTAATATTTCTAAAGGCTCCTTTAATACAAATGGAGTCTGGGTGCTCAGTTTCCCAGCATTCCAAAGCACTGTTGCAGCTGAATGAAGACAGAAAACTTTTCTGCTGTCAAAACAGATAGCTACAAAAATAAAAACTTTGATATTAATAAGCATTTGTACAGTTCATTCCAGAATTCATCAGTCATAAAACAGTATACTTATGATGTGTAAGTAATGTTTATAGTTACATTTTGTATTTTAGATGTGTAATAGGGTAATTTGTAAAATTGTAAATTAGGGTTTCATTGTGATGTCAATACTGAATATTTATGTTTGTGACATTTTGTTTACTGTGGTATTTTTACAGCACTGTTTTGAATGTTTATATTGTGTTTTTTTATATATATTGTGCATTTGTAAGAACTTGCGGTTGTAGCTTAATGTGTACATTTGTTAAAGTATTCCCCCAGTCATGTTTCATATGAATTATCAGTATGAAAATGTCCAGCATACACATTGTCTGTCATTGGGTTCAATGGGCAGTTGTATTTTTACAGTGATTACCTCTGACAGTATTTTAAAGCTTATGTTCAGCATGTCTTAATGTCTCTGCCGGTGCTGTACATAGAAAAACAGTGTTTTGTTACGTTTGCTCTGCATCTAAATTACCAATAGAGAATCAAAAGATTCCTAAAGTGCCTGACGACTGTTTTATAGCTCTGCCAAACCTCTTGTGTAAATAATATATAGACTGAGAAATTCAGGGAGTAGTTTTTTTAGTTTTTACTCATGTTAAAGGTCAATCTATGTTAAAGTGATGTCAGGTCAGTAACTATGTAATCTGTAATAGTTTAGAAGCATCTATTGATCGGTAAATCCTTAAGTGAACACACATTATCACATGAAATAGATTAAATGTGTATCCATGAAATACCTCCATTACTTATCAAAGCTCGTAGACATTAGATACCAGCATGTAAAATAAGGTATTTATATTTGTACTATTCGCACTGACAATACATTTGAACATTGTAAATAAATGAATTTAAAAGATTTAATTAAAACTCTTTAGGATCTTGTTTTATTACTTTTTTTTATCTTGCTATTATGACATTTCCTTCAATTTCCACTACAGTTCAAAATTTGGATCAGATTTTTTTTTAAGAAATTAATACTTTTATTCCACAAAGATGCATTAAAGGGTTAGTTCTCCCAAAAATGAAAAGTATCCCATGATTTACTCACCCTCAAGCCATGTATATGACTATCGTCTTTCAGACGAACACAATCAGAGATATATTTAAAATATCCTGGCTCTACCAAGGTTTATAATGGCTGTGAATGGGGGCCACGTTTTGAAGTCAAAAATAATCCATCCATCCATCATAAATATAATCCATACGACTCCAGTGGGTTAATAAAGATCTTCTGAAGTGAAGCGATGCATTTTTGTAAGAAAAATATCCATATTTAAAACTATATAAATTCAAATAACTAGCTTCCGGTGGACGACCGTACGCAGAATGCGCCAGTCGATTTGCAGCAGAACAGTATCCTTTGACACGACGCACAACGTATTGACAAACATGGATACACAGAGGATAGAGCAAAACAAATCAACAGTCACAGATTATAAATCTAAAACGATCATTTTGTGATTTTAACAATAAATTTTGGAAGATTTCGATATAAGAGAAGAGGAGCTTAAATCTGTTGCACAGCCCTATTTGTTTGAACCTGACAATACTCCTACATCCTGCGTTATGCATCGTGTCAGTATCAAAGTCCCTTTAAGACAAGTCATTTCACTCGGCGGCCATCTTTGAAACGCCTCTCGGGCATCCTGGGCATCATGCCCTATCTCTTTGAATGGGGAAACATCAAATTCTCCAAAACTGTTCGCCAACCTTACGATTACGTTTCATATTTGAAATCACCAATGAAATCTGACAACAGCTGTCTTATAAATGTTTTATCCAAACGCTCGAATCATGACAAAAAACTATTTTTTAGGCTGGGTCAAGCTAATGCGCATGCGCAGACCTAAATGCGCGTCTCTTCTGCCATGTTTCAGAGGCGCGTCTGACTGTTTCTATAGAAACCGGTACTTCTAACGGCTGCTGCAGTGACGCGATGACTTTACCAGTCGGCGATTGGCTCTTATTTAGAAGGCGGGACTTATTCCGCCATATTGCGCGTTACACTTTCTCCCATTCAAAACAAAACGAGTGACACGTCTTGTGTTATTCTATAGTCTTTGACAGTATGCGTACGGTCGTCCGCCAGAAACTAGTTATTTGAATTTATAAACTTTTAAATAATGGATATTTTTCTTAGAAAAACGCATCACTTCGCTTCAGAAAGCCTTTATTAACCCCCTGGAGTCATATGGATTACTTGGATGTTTACATTATTTTTTACTTCAAAATGTGCCCCCCCCCCATTCACTACCATTATAAACATTTGTAGAGCCAGGATATTTTTAAATATATCTATGATTGTGTTCGTCTGAAAGAAGATACTCATATACACGTAGGATGGCTTGGGTGAGTAAATCATGGGAAAATTAAAACTATCCCTATATTAAAAATCACAAAAGATTCCAAAAGATTTCTATTCCAAATAAATGCTGTTCTTTTGAACTTTATAATAATCAAAGAATCCTTAAAATGTATTGCTTTTCACAAAAATATTAAGCAGCACAACTGTTTTCAATATTGATGATCATTAAAATGTTTCTTGAATAGCAAATCAGCATGTTGCAATGATTACACTTAAATTACACTTTAAAAATATATTTTAAAAGTTCTCCCAAAGTTCAAAAAGTTACATTCTTGTAATAACATTTCACAATTTTACTGTTCACCAACCACCTCCAAAAACCCCTCAGTAATTCTCATTGTACCATTTGGTAGTTTTGCTAGTATTGTGATAAAGACTGAGATAAACAACTTATATATAAAATACGTACAAAACGCATTCCATTCCGAAAGAAAAAGTGATTACCTCATAAAAATGTCTTATTTGCATCAAAGTTCAGCTGTTCAAATGTAAACACATTGAACTATCGTAGCGCGCCACCTAGTGGACACACAATCCAGCGACCAAGGATAACCGCAGTGCAAACACCCCCAAAACGAGTCAAACCAGACCTGTTACATATCTGTCTACACTTAAAGCGTATATACACGTCAAAACAAGTCCACCTTAGAAAAAAATACTGTAAAATATACACCCTCGCGTTTGTTTTCACCCTCGTATGCGTATATGACGCATAAACTTTAAGCATGGATTGACAAGAGTTATGGGATTAATGTCCACCTCACTTGTTGACACACAAGGTCCTCTGTTGTTGCCCTATTTCAATAATTTAAATACACACACTGACTTCATTCACTAAGAAAACATATTTGAATGGGGTTTTTCCTGATAAGAGACCACTGTCAGTTATCGGCCCCTTTAAGAGCGCCTGTCGCTGTCATTGACGAAATTTCCTGGTGTGAGTGAGTCTCGCTGGATATCAACAACAGACTGAAACAGACCACAAATGATGATTTGCTGTTCGCATGCGATTCTAATCTGCAGTAACGCTGGAAATAACATTTGACAGCTAGGGGAGTCACATTCGTAGATCAATGTGTGTGCTGGAGCATTTTACGCCGGTTTTCTCATCTAGCTGGTAGCAGGTGGCGAGGGAGCGGGGCGAAGCTCGAATATTCATGCCTTCCTGTTAATGAAACTTAATTACGAATTCCGTGCAAGGTGGGTAAGAAACTTTCTCCCCTTTTCTGCTTGTTAATCCCGCGGCGGGCGGGGCACGTGTTACAATGTATCAGACTGAAGAAGCTTTTGTTACATTGTCGCGTTCGAATTCGAATCCTCAAACTCATTGCAGCGCGCGCGACTCGCGAGCGAATGTGCCACATTGTTTGTAGTTTTATGCAGCTGCAAGCACGTTTTCTGGACATATGTTTATTCCACGGTATTAATTAATAGCTTGTGTGGCTTAATGTGACAACCATGCCTTACAGTCAAGACGAGGTAAGAAAATGATTTTAAATATGCTGCACGCACACGAAAGCCGCCATTCTACACGGCATCGATCTTCATAGTTTCATAGTGACGAAAGGCTTTTTAGGTCAAGGCATTAATCGGCAATCTATTGATGGTGCAACTGTGTCAACCCTCGATGTTTTATTGATGAGATCCAACTTGAGCTACACGGTGAGGTGAGGAAGATACAAAACCCTGGAGCAGAATCTTTGGGATAAAACAAGCATTTGTGTTAACAAGATGCTTTTTATTATTTAACTAGAGATTGCAATATATGAGGAATAATGTAAAAGGGCGCTAAACATTGCTGAAAGACACCGTAATGGACTGCGGAGGTTATGACAATAGGGGCGGATGATGTTTGGAGAGAGTATGAGGGAATGGAGATTGTCACAATGCCAGTATCGGAGGATGTAAAGGGAGCACAGAGGAGCAGCTTGGCCGCTGAACTCATTGTCAGAGCCGGGAGAGTGAAAGGGGAGTCGCCCAGTGGCGTCAGTACAGAGAAAATAGTTTTGGTAGCCATGGTGTTTAGCTATGATGTAATTGTGAGGGATGTTAATATAGAATTACAGTAGAATGGCGTCTATCAGTAGAATACAACAGTCAGAACGTTGTTTTTTTTTAAGCATTTCGTCGTGTTAAAGGAATAGTTCATCCAAAAATAAAAAATATTGTCATTAATTACTCACCCTCATGTCTTTTCACATCCGCAAGACTTTCGTTCTTCTTCAGAACACAAACTAAGATCTTTTTGATGAAGTCTGAGAGGTTTCTGTCCCTCCATAGAGATCCAACGCAACTACCACTCCAAGGTCCAGAAAGGTAGTAAAGACATCATAAAAGTACTCCATGTGACTCCTGTGGATTAACCTCAATTTTATGAAGCGACGTGAGTGCTTTGTTTGCACATAATTTACCACTTTACTTACAAAAATATTGATCTGTAACGCACGTTCACAAGAGCTTTGCGATGCATGCGTGTTGTGTTCAAACTTGCGCGTCAACTCGACGCACATGCGTGAGTATTCACGAGAGCTTCGCGACGCATGCATGTTGTGTTCACGCAAGAGCTGACATTGTTGCGTGAACACATCTTGGCTGTTATTTTGTAAATTAAATGGTAAATTATGTTTTTTTGCACTCTCGTCGCTTCGTAAATTAGTCACATGGAGTAATTTTATGATGTCTTTACTACCTTTCTGGAGTGGTAGTTGTGTCGGATCTCTATGAAGGGACAGAAACCTCTCAGACTTCATCAAAAAGATCTTTATTTGTGTTCCAAAGATGAACGAAAGTCTTACGGATGTGGAACGACACGAGGGTGAGTAATTAATGACAGAATTTTCACCCTTTTTTACCCTTTTTTTGTACATTCCCAGCTGACTGTTCTCAAAATGTTGGCTAATGTTCTGGCAAGGTTCTTAAAACGTTTCCTAGGTTCTCTCAAATTTATGAACAAAGAATCTTCCAGTAACGTTACTAGAACATTCAAACATTCTAGTCGTTCTCAAAATGCTAGCACAAAATCAAAATACATTATTCATGAAATGTTTTTCTGAAACGCATTGGATGTTTGTCTAAAGCTAAAGTATGCTTCAGTTTTGACCCCAAATAATTTTTTTTTTTTTATGTTAAATGTTTTTATGTTTATGTTAAAAAAAAAATCGGTTTGATTGATTCAAGGCCAACTCATAAAGATTTCACTTGCTTCATTACTGGGTGAATCAGCATTTTTTAACTAATCTCTTTAACGTCACTTGTTGCCACCTACTGGTGTAACGATATAACTCATACAATCTTTATTTGGAGCGTCATTACTTTCAAAAGGTGATTTACTGTATTTTTCGCTACCATAGTCATCAGTGTTTATACCCAACTATAAACTTTTATCCTAGTACTTTTGAACGTATCTCTTGAATGAATGATTTAATGACAGACATTTTTAACTGTCACTTGTGGCCACCTACTGGTATAATGATGTAATTGATACAATCTTTATATGAAGCATCAAGTTAAGCTATACTTCATTTTATTCACACAGACGAACGCACAGCCTTGCAAAGTATACTTCATTTGACTCGTACGCATACACAGGCATTCAACGCATGCGCAGTTTTGAGCAATCTCTCGCCACGAGTTACAACCCATGTAAACATCGTTGTATTCTTTCATGTTAAAGTTGTATAACTGAGGGTACTTTGTAGCCTCTTCTCACAATCTCTCGTCTATGTAGGCCTCCATTGTCACTGTAGCTTGCATGTGTTCTGTTCTGTTAATGCAGTTTTTCTTCAACTACCTTGTGAATCGACACCCCCAGGGCATGGTTGCCACCTTGTGGATAAACCAATTATTGCAACAACAAAAAAATACCCATGTTGTGTGACCTGCGCCTACAAATATCTGGCGGTGCGCGCACTGTATGTGCATACTTTTCTGATGACGACATTCTTATCATGCTGACCCTCGCGTATTCTTAAAAAGTGAAGTATACTTTAGGCTTCACTTTCAAAAGGTGATTTAGCCTGCTCCATTAAAAAATAACTGTTTTTGTCTGAGCTATAAACTTTAGTACTTCTGTGATAATTTGAATGTTTGTAACAGAATTAATCATACTGTGAAAAGTTGAAAAGACTGTTTGTGAAAAGTTGAAAAGACTGTTTGTGAAATTTTCAGACATGACAACTGGTCTCTAGGTCAGCAGCAGCACCAACGCAGATTTCAGTCGCTTTGAACGTGTGTCAAAGGTTTAGTAGACATAGCCGAATCTTTGTTATATAGGTGTAAGATCGTGTGGGTGTTTGAATCAAGATTGTGATCTTTTAACGATTTATTGTGCAGCTCTAATACAGCTTTATGCTTTAGTTTGTTTTGAAACTGATATTGTTGAAATGGAGGAAATATACAAATTAACTGGTAACAAGTGTTTTGGATATTAATTTTAAGTTTATTAAACCTGTAATATGATGTTGTAGGTGGTTTATGGATAGTTCACCCAAAAAAAGTTATTTACTTACCTGTCATTCCAAACTTTTGCAGAACACGTTTTGAAAAACATTTTGAAATGTGTTGGTAACCAAACTGTTTTAATGGCCATTGATGTCTATTGTATGGACAAAAAGACATTTCTCAAAATATCTTCTTTTATGTTCCACAGAGGAACAAGGTAATAACGCTTTATAACGACATGAGGGTCAGTAAATGATTAAATATTTTATCCCTTCAAACAGACTCTAATAATTTTTCCCCCACCTAAACTTTGTAGGATGATTGTTGGCAGAGCTTCACCCAAAATTTGTCTCAGACACTTTGTGCTTCTTGTGCAGACTAGTCAGTAGTGGGAAAGTTAAAGTAAGGCTCCACCCTGAAAAAATCGAACTCGCTTAACTGCCTGTGCCAGCTTTGCTGTGATTTACTCTCCAACATGCGTTTTGCTTTTGGAACAGGTGCCATTGTGTGCAATGTTTCTTGAATAAAAACATTATCACAGTTCTGTTTATTTGGCATTCACTGGTGATCTTTTTGTGATCTTTCATCTAACTGAGAGGGGCAACAGATATTTAAAGCCATGTCATCGACATGACAGCCAGTTGCACAGTTCCTCAACAAACCATCCATACCGGCGTGATGAATAGATCCTCAACTGGATGGAACTGAAATAAATACTTTGAATGTTGCGATCCTATCAGACTTATGATAGCAACCTGAATCGTAACAAAGCACTGTTCGCCAGAGGAGAACTGGCCCCCCGACTAAGCCTGGTTTCTCCCAAGGTTTTTTTTTTCTCCATTTTAACACCTATTTGCCACTTGTTTGCCACCTGATGGAGTTTAGGTTCCTTGCCGCTGTCGCCTTTGGCTTGCTTGGTTGGGGACACTTGACATTTTGACTTGATATTTGATATTCATCAGTATTCTTGACATTTATTCAACAGTGCTTTGATCTGCCCGCATTAACACTATTCTTTAAGAGCTGCTGCGCATCCAAAATTATATACCAGTTATCACTGTAAAGCTGCTTTGACACAATCTGCATTGTAAAAAACACTATATAAATAAAGGTGACTTGACTTGAAAATTGTCATTAACCCTTATGTCGGTCCAAACCCGTATGACATTTGTTCATCTTCGGAACACAAATAAAGATCTTTTTCGTGAAATCTGAGAGCTTTCTGTCCCTCCATTGACAGCCTATGCAACTTCCACTTTCAAGGCCCAGACAGGTAGTAAAGACATCATAAAAGTAATCGCATCTAACTGAGGGGGCAACAGATGCCAAAAATGTTCTTTTCCAAAGTATGCCTGCCTCTAACTCAAGCAGTAAAGATATCTTAATATGAATTTAGATTCTGGTTTTTGGCAAACATTTCTTTCGGCATCTTAATTTTTAAGGCCCTATATGGTTCAATCCAAGAGATATAAGATCTCAATGCAGCTCCATGTCCAAATTGTTAAATATTAGCCATTTTCAAATGTTTTTGTTGACGCTTTTTTTTCCTCCCTCTACAAAATAGTGGATTACTCAAAAAATACTCATCCATGACATTTAATTGTAATTTAACAATAATAATTTTGGTTTTCATCACTATTTATGTTTGTCTTTCTTCAGACTTTTTTTTTTAACAATCAAAAAAATTGAAAAAAAAGTTGGGTGATTTGAAACAGAATGACCCAATTAAAGCTAAAAGGTGCCTCAAGATGCATTGCACCAGGTGTCATTTTTAGGTAAAGTGTTCCTTTAAAGAAATTATGTTCTTATAAACATAAGAGAAAAACTTTAGTCCTGTTGTAGTACTCATTCAAAAGCAAAACTTTTATAGTCAGAGGCCGTGATTGGTTTTGATATTTAACACCCTGTCATAATTTCTCATAAAATGCTGCGTTCTGATGAGTTTAAACATTGTAAATCTAACAAATCTAGACATTGGTGATATATACCATCTGCAGATATTTCCGTTTCCCCCATGAGAGCTGCATGAAACGTCTGCTTATTGTCAAAAAAAAGTCCCTTTCTAATTCACAGGAAGCCAAATGCAGTCTGCTTAAGAACAAGACGGCTGGTGTTAAACCTCAGGCCTGTCATTATCATGTACAGCATGTTGTCTGAGGCTCTGGAAGTGAAATTAGAACTCGTTTGGAGGTTTTGAGTGTCTAGGCACGCATACGGCCGCTTTGTTCCCAGGCCTGCTTTGTTTGCTGTAAGGTCAACTAACTGCAGGGAATGCAGGGTTTGGAACACCAATAGCATTATTTTGTGCCCCACCGTGGGTCTTTGGGTTCCTGCAGAGTTTTTTTGTGTATATAATCCAGTCACATGTTGCAAAGCTGTGTTAGTGTTTTAGCCTCAGCATTCTCAAGGAATTTTTGTAGATGCACAAAGACGTTTAAGACATTGCCTGAGGAAGAGCACAAAAGTTCATGACCTGCTACTTTCCACGTGTTTAACAGCCGCATGTCCTGTTTCCATTAGGTAGCAATTGGCACATATTAAGATTAAAGATCAAAAGTGAATATTATGTCATTATTTACTCACCCTAAACCTGTATGACTTACTTTCTTCAGTGGAACATGCAAATAAGGAAACATTTTGAATAATGTGCTGGTTGCCTTTTTTTTCTATACAGTTATAATCAATGGTGAGTGAGGCTTTCAAGCTTCGAAAAGGATGCAAAAGCCGCATAAATGAAATGGTTTATTGTGAGGCCATATAGCTTTCTGTGAGAAACTGTGCTGTTATTGTTAACTAAAACAATTAAAATATTTTCCGTAATTCATATAAAACTTAAACAAAAATAAAAACTTAAACTTGTTTTATTTCAGGTAATTGTCAACTAAAAAGGATAAAACTATAATATAAAAATATATTTTTTTTTATAATTTTTAACTTATAAAATAACTCATTTATTTTTATATAAATGTAAGTTAAAGCTAAATAGAAATGTTTTCAAAAACACACAAAAAAAAAAATACAAAAGCACAACAAAATGACTACAACCTAAAATGAAAACTGAAAATATATTATTAAAAAAAAGCTAATTCAAAATATTAATAAATACTTTTAATATACAAGTAATTCTAAAATAACACTGGGAAAGAATATTAAATTGTTATATAGTGCTACACCTATATTAAAATTCTGGACAATACCAATAAGCCGGTAATTTTCTTCATTTTATGGCTTATAACTGATAAATGGTTAAAGGTGCCAACGAATTGAAAATTGAATTTACCTCTGCATAGTTGAGTAACAAGAGTTCAGTACATGGAAATGACATACAGTAAGTCTCAAACTCCATTGTTTCCTCCTCCTTATATAAATCTCATTTGTTTAAAAGACCTCCGAAGAACAGGCGAATCTCAACATAACATCGACTGTTACGTAACAATCAGGATCATTAATATGTACGCCCCCAATATTTGCATATGCCAGCTCATGTTCAAGGCATTAGACAAGGGCAGCCAGTATTAACATCTGGATCTGTGCACAGCTGAATCATCAGACTAGGTAAGCAAGCAAGAACGATAGCGAAAAATTGCAGATAGAGCAATAATAACTGACATGATCCATGATATCATGATATTTTTAGTGATATTTGTAAATTGTCTTTCTAAATGTTTTGTTAGCATGTTGCTAATGTACTGTTAAATGTGGTTAAAGGTACCATCGTTTATTACTGTATTCACGGAGACAAAAGAGCCATCGCTATTTTCATTTTTTTAAACACTTGCAGTCTGTATAATTCATAAACACAACTTCATTCTTTATTAATCTCTCCAACAGTGTAGCATTAGCCGTTAGCCACGGAGCACAGCCTCAAACTCATTCAGAATCAAATGTAAACATCCAAATAAATACTATACTTGCACGATTAGACATGCTGCATGATGAACACTTTGTAAAGATCCATTTTGAGGGTTATATTAGCTGTGTGAACTTTGTTTATGCAATGATAGAGTCGAGAGCAATTAAAGGGGCCGCAGCCTGAATCGGCGCATTTCTAATTATGCCCCAAAATAGGCAGTTAAAAAAATTATTTAAAAAAATCTATGGGGTATTTTGAGCTGAAACTTCACACACACATTCAGGGGACACCTTAGACTTATATTACATCTTGTAAAAAAACTTTTACTTGAAAATTTCACACCATTTTTGTCTAAATGAATAAAAAATAAAACATTAAATTTTAAATGCTACAAAAGAATTTAGGCATCACTACATTATAATGCAAAATATGAAAATTTGCTAAAAACTACATTTAAGTGTTATAAAATTAGTGTTTTTAAAAATTAACTTTATTGAGCGTTAGATGATGGCAAAGGTACAGTTCAGATATCCTGTCTGAATAATTTGTTTACAAATCAGAAGGCAAAGGTACAGTTCAGATATCCTGTCTGAATAATTTGTTTACAAATCAGAAGTCATTCGGATTTGTAACAGCATGGAGGTGAGTATTGTTCACTTATCACTTTAGATAGACATTATATGTCTGGTTTTCCTCACACTTCAAATCTCTACAGTCAGAACTGGACAAGGGTCTCACTATGGGCCAAAACAACTGTAAGGATCATGGGGCCTCTACCTCTGACCCACAAACTGTACAGAACAGGGTGCTGGGCCTCACTAGTCCGACATCAGCTGATCTGTTTGAGATTGTAGCATTTTCTCACAGCGAGTTCAAGCGGCCCAGTTCACAGACCTCAATACCCAGTGCAGCAGAGAGACTATTATTGTGCAAGCGAGTGACTTTCATTTGCGCATTATTCCTGAGCCAAGAATGGCTGGCTTTGTCTTACTCCGATTCTGGATTTCACTTAAGATGTTTTTGAGTTCTTAATAAGTGTAAATATTCATATCATGGTACTTTCCATATTCAGTATGTGCAGTGAACATATGAAAAGCCAAGACTTGGTCTAAATGAGAATGATATTTATCAATTGTGCAAATGTACATTTTTCATCGCTGCACCATTTCATGTCAACACAATGACTTAGAAGCTGCTTTTGTCCCTACAGGGTTGCCACCCGCCATGTTAAGATAAAGACACAGATCTCTGTGTTGAACATGTTAAAGCGACTGGATAAGATAAGGTTCAGAGGACCGAAGCGAGATGAGTTCCTGGACCTTGCCGAGTCCCCAAACGCATCTGACAGCGAATGTAATGACGACATCCCAGTAAAACAACGGAGCTCCATCAAAGACATGGAAGAGCAGCGAGACCCTGTAAGTGACGTTTCTTTATTTGTGGGAATATCAAGGGAGAATCTGTCAGAAGGTGCTGAACACATTCTTTAAAATGTTGAGTGTTTTGTTGTGAATTAGCAGTTTCAAAATGATTATAAAATTATTTTGAAGATTTCAGAACATCAGTCATAGAAAACCATTCAGGTAAAAAAAAAATTCAATTTCTTTATTCCCATTCCATTCCATTCCTTTTTTTTTTTTTTTTTTTTTTTTTTTTTTAATTCTTTGGTACATGTTATTCTAAAGCAAAAATTGTTTCTTAAAGGGTAGTTCACCCAAAAATGAAAATGATCCCATGATATACTTTGCGAGGTAAAAATAATCCATATGGCTCCAGGGAGTTAATAAAGGCCTTCTGATGTGAAGCAATATTTTTTGTTAAAAAATATACATATTTAAAACTTAAAGGTGCCATCGAATGAAAAATTGAATTTACCTCGGCATAGTTGAATAACTAGAGTTCAGTACATGGAAATGACATACAGTGAGTCTCAAACACCATTGTTTCCTCCTCCTTATATAAATCTCATTTGTTTAAAGACCTCCGAAAAACAGGCGACTTTCAACATAACACCGACTGTTACGTAACAGTCGGGATCATTAATATCTATGACCCCAATATTTGCATATGCCAGCCCATGTTCAAGGCATTAGACAAGGGCAAAACGTCTGGATCTGTGCACAGCTGAATCATCAGACTAGGTAAGCAAGCAAGAACAACAGCGAAAAATGGCAGATGGAGCGATAATAACTGACATGATCCATGATATTTTTAGTGATATTTGTAAATTGTCTTTCTAAATGTTTCGTCAGCATATTGCTAATATACTGTTAAATGTGGTTAAATTTACCATCGTTTCTTACTGTATTCACGGAGATAAGACTGTCGTTATTTTCATTTTTAAACACTTGCAGTCTGTATAATGCATAAACACAACTTCATTCTTTATAAATCTCTCCAGCAGTCTGTAATGTTAACTTTAGCCTCTTAGCCACAGAGCACAGCCTCAAATTCATTCAGAATCAATGTAAACATCCAAATAAATACCATACTCACAGGAATCGATGCATGCATGCAGCATGAATGACGAACACTTTGTAAAGATCCATTTTGAGGGTTATATTAGCAGTGTGAACTTTGTTTATGCTGGTTAAGGCAGTTGAGAGCTTGCGGGGGGCGGGGGAGCGCGAGATTTAAAGGGGCCGCGCACTGAATCGGTGCATATATAATTATGGCTCAAAATAGGCAGTTAAAAAAATTTATTAAAAAAAATCTATGGGGTATTTTGAGCTGAAACTTCACGGACACGTTCAGGGGACACCTTAGACATCTTATTAAAACTGGTTCTAGGGCACCTTTAATATACTGAAACAACTACCTTTCCGGCAGACAGCCGTACGAATCGATTTGTGGTGGAAGAGTGACCTCTGACGCGACGCATGACGTAATGACAAACGGGGAAGCTCAGAGGATAGAGCAAAACAAAACACTGGTAATGTATTGTAAGTCTACAACACGAAATTTTAAAGAGAAACGTCGGAGGATTTTGATACACAGTAAAATCCACAGAGTTAAATCAACTCTGCTCAGATAACATTTGGTCCCTCTCTGAATAGTGTTAAAATAACAGTGAAGCAGAGTTAAAAGTAATGAGATAATTAAGCTATTAATTAACAGATGATTGAACATTAATGATGAACACCTGCTGTTAACAAGCAGAATAACTGAAGAAAAGAGAAACACAAGAACTATGAGTGACTTCAGCCAAAACCATTTAATTGAAATCAACTGAAGGTAAAAGACATTAAATCTCTCAAGATCTGATTTACTTATTACTAACCATATTGACTTTATTTCTGTCACATGTCTAAATAATTTCTTATTGAGAATTAACAGAGGTTTAAATGTTGGTGTTTTATTGGTCAATAAATTATGCCACCATCGTGGTGGTCAGGGTTTGTTTTAGTTGGGCTCTTGACCTTTTTATGTTTTTAAAATAATTTGTGTTTGAGCAATTGCAATAGTGTTTCACAGCAAACACTTGTGCATTGCCGAATCGAAAGACTAAACGAGCAGATCCTTTCTATGTCAGGTTTTTCTCTGCAACAACGTATATGTTGTTGTAAAGTCAGTGCTTATATGCTGATATAATCATTATGAGATGGCCTGATTGTATCCAAAGCAACTGATCATATGTTTAGTTATTTGTACATTTTGGTTTTGCATTAGCAACCCTGTAAAACTACAGCATGAGAAGAAAGTGCTGCAGCAAACAGATATAATATATTTAATTTTAAAACCATGCAGTGCATAAAAAAAAATTGAACTACTGCCTCACTTAGACACACACAGACATCAAGAATCAGCATATGAATCTCAACAATGGTGATAAAAATAAGATGATTCATGCTACAATGCATGCTGGGTATCACCATATGACAAAACTCCCATCATGCACTGCAGTATGAATAATTATTGTCACCACTGTTAAGGATTGTATGCTATATTTTCTTGTATAAGCTTGAGCTGTAATAGCTGCAAATTTTTAGCACTGAAGTATTACGGTGGCATTTGTTTAATAGAATTTTTTTGTTGTAATTTTTTGATAATTGAATCTCAGTCAAGAAATCAAAGAGAACGAGACCTCTTGGGGATGCTTATTTGAAATGGCTTTCAAGCTGCAAACTTATGTGGATCTGCTCCTTTAGTCTTTTGATTCGGCAATGCACAAGTGTTTGCTGTGAAACACTATTGCAATTGCTCAAACACAAATTATTTTAAAAACATAAAAAGGTTAAGAGCCCAACTAAAACAAACCCTGACCACCACGATGGTGGCAAAATTTATTGACCAATAAAACACCAACATTTAAACATCTGTTAATTCTCAATAAGAAATTATTTAGACATGTGACAGAAATAAAGTCAATATGGTTAATAATAAGTAAATCAGATCTTTTAATCAGATCTTGAGAGATTTAATGTCTTTTACCTTCAGTTGATTTCAATTAAATGATTTTGGCTGAAGTCACTCATAGTTCTTGTGTTTCTCTTTTCTTCAGTTATTCTGCTTGTTAACAGCAGGTGTTCATCATTAATGTTCAATCATCCCTTAATTAATAGTTTAATTATCTCATTAACTTTAACTCTGCTTCAGTGTTATTTTAACACTATTCAGAGAGGGACCAAATGTTATCTGAGCAGAGTTGATTTAACTCTGTGGATTTTACTGTGTATAAGAGAAGAGTAACTTCAGTTTGTTGCACAGCGAGAGGCGTGTAAGCTTATGATACTCGTACATCCTACATGATACATCCCTTCGGGGTTTACTCTTGTGTTGCAAGTCGACTTGCGCATTATGTATATGGTCGTCTGCCGGAAGCTAGTGTCATGGAAATTCCCAATATTAATCTGACTTCACCACTGACAATATAATATACTAACAATACAATACTACAGTACCAATACAGTACAACAGCCCCTTAAGGTAATTCCCATCCCGAATATAATACTACAGTATCTCGAGGTAATTACCTTCTCAAATACTTCTAATACATTTCCAATACTTTGAGGTCATTCCCCTCCCGAAGTAAGGTGACGGCGTCCCGTCAAAAAGCTACTATCACTACCTCAATTACACATGAGCACACAGGTCTTTAGCATCTATACACTCTCACCGTCCTTCTCAGGTACACGCTGGTCCAACACAGGATCATTAATACTAACTCCGAGTCCTGCCGGGAGGTCACTCGTCACAACAACAGAGTGAGTCTCCATGAATAGAAAGATACATGCACATTTAAAGGTGCCCTCGAATGAAAAATGTAATTTATCTTGGCATAGTTAAATAACAAGAGTTCAGTACATGGAAAAGACATACAGTAAGTCTCAAACTCCATTGTTTCCTCCTCATAAATCTCATTTGTTTAAAAGACCTCAGAAGAACAGGCGAATCTCAACATAACACCGACTGTTACGTAACAGTCGGGATCATTAATATGTACGCCCCCAATATTTGCTTATGCCATCTCATGTTCAAGGCATTAGACAAGGGCATCCAGTATTAACGTCTGGATCTGTGCACAGCTGAATCATCAGACTAGGTAAGCAAGCAAGAACAATAGCGAAAAATGGCAGATGGAGCAATAATAACTGACATGATCCATGATATCATGATATTTTTAGTGATATTTGTAAATTGTCTTTCTAAATGTTTCGTCAGCATGTTGCTAATGTACTGTTAAATGTGGTTAAAGTTACCATCGTTTCTTACTGTATTCACGGAGACAAGAGCCGTCGCTATTTTCATTTTTAAACACTTTCAGTCTGTATAATTCATAAACACAACTTCATTCTTTATAAATCTCTTCAACAGTGTAGAATTAGCCGTTAGCCACGGAGCACAGCCTCAAACTCATTCAGAATCAAATGTAAACATTAGAACAGTATACAATACTCACATAATCCGACGCATGCATGATGAACACTTTGTAAAGATCCATTTGAGGGTTATATTAGCTGTGTAAACTTTGTTTAGGCACTGTTTAAGGCAAGCGTGAGCTCCGTGGGCATGGAGCAGGAGAATTAAAGGGGCAGCAGCATAAATCGGCTCATATTTAATGATGCCCCAAAATAGGCAGTTAAAAAAAATATTTAAAAAAATCTATGGGGTATTTTGAGCTGAAACTTCACACACACCTTAGACTTATATTACATCTTGTAAAAAAAAAAATGTTCGATGGCACCTTTAAGTCTTACAATTGAGTAAAAATCAATGTCTTCTTCACTGTGATTTGTTCTGGTGATTGGTTTGTAATGATCTAAGCTAATCATGTGACTGGTCTTTCACCTGAGCATCCTTAGTCTGCATTTTCTGTACATTTCATGTTGACATAAAATATTTCTATCATACTAGTTATTTTGGATTATAAAGTTTTAAATATGTATAATTGGATCATTTTTATGATGGATGGATGCATTTTTGGGGGCTTCAAAACACACCTCCCGTTCACTAACATTATAAAGCTTGGAAGAGCAAGAATATTTTTTTTAAATATATCTCCAATTGTGTTCATCTGAAAGAACATAGTTCTATACATTAGGATGGCTTGAGGGTGAGTAAATCATGGAATAATTTTCGTTTTGGGGTGAACTATCCCTTTAATATTTAATCACTCAGGCTATGCAAACTATTGCTGTTTTCTCCCTTTGTTATTTATTTTGTTATTGAAAGGAAATACATGTGCAACATGTATTTACATATCATCGCTGTTGGATGGAAGCCTTGTGTCTCCAAAAATGCTACATTTCACAAATGACTCTTGCATGTGGCATTTATATTATTAACATTTTACCAAAATCAAGCGCATATGTTACAAAGTTTTTGACCAGCGAATTTCAGAGAATTTTGGATGTATGCATTTTTTCCATCATTATAGCGGCTGCATCTGAGGCAATAAGTGCATCTCAATAGCGTTTTCATCAACTTACGGTTTATTACGTTTATTGTAGCACTTATAAAAATAAAGGGCTTTGCACAGGCTACTTTGGGAAACACTGTGCTAGATTCAGACATCATCTCCTCTCCTCAAATACTTCATATGCATATATAGTGTTTCCTGTGTAAACACTGTACTTTTTCAAAGAACCAGTTCTTTATTTACCCTTACACTGCAAACAAGCAGAGACTGTTCAAACTGCGTGCGGAATTCATGATGGAGGTGGTGGAGTCATGAGGTTTTACTGACAATTTGAGGATCCAATGGAGTTACAAGGTTTAGTCGCAAGCTCTTTTTAATACTTTTAATTGGTTAAATATTTGCAAAACCACAGACAGTCATAAAGGATGACCAATAGTAATGATTTATGAAAAAAATAAAAAATTACGAAATATGGAGTTAAGAGGTTTCCAGCCAACAGCAAAGATGTTCATCTGAAGCTAATCGTCACTCTCAGCAGTGTGGGCGGAGTTGGGATATTCACTAACAGTATACCGCTGACCTTGTGTTTCAAACTTCTTTTTACCCCTAAGCAAAGAACGAAAAATAAATTTGCTTTGAGCATATCGGGGGCTTTACAGTGTTAAGCATTGTTGAAATGTGTTGGCTAATTTTTTTTTTTTTTTTACTGAATATTAAACAAATATTCCTTTTTGAGTTATGAACAGATATTCGTAGAGTAACAGTATTTTTTTTAATAACAGTAATACAAAACATGTATTCCCCATCACTTGCTTCCAGCCTGTATTTAGTTCCTGTTCTTTGCATTGCATGAGGAGGCAGACAGCCAAATTCCCAAAGGACTTTCATCCCAAACATCCATTTGCTTCACTGTATTTCTTTCTGTATAAATGACCTCTTCCTGTTATTGCAGCTGAGATTTCCCTCCATCGTTCACACCCAGACTTCTAGTCTTAACAAAAATCTCAAAAGAGTTTCTTTGTAAAGCTGCATTATCTTTTCCTGTTGATATGTTTCTGATGCCGCTCTGTGTTCAGAAATTTTACAAGAAAAGAACTGATTAGAAACCACGTTTTGACAAAATGATATTATTAAGGGTCGTCTTTTGTATAGGTCGCCCTCGTCCAAGCACATTTTCAAAGAAATTACATTTGCTGCTTATAATTTGATAAGCACAGGAAAGCTCACCTAAAAGATCTGCTGTGTCTCTGCAAGCTTATGAGCTGGTCACCATGGTTACAGCTGCCACACTGGCGTCCGGTTGGTGACTAGAGCGTGATTTATAGAATCCTGGTTATGCTGAACTTCTGTGAAGATGATGCTGTAACATCTCTGGAAGACTGATGTGTAAAATGTCTTTTACAGGGACTCCTAATTGACTCTAACGTGGACATATTCTGTATCGTTTGATTCAAGAGAATTTCCATTAGACTGTCTGTAATTTTGATGTTTAATAGGCAAGACACTCCAGGCAAAACATTTTTGCACTGATCAGTTTGAAGATTTTGGGCTATTTGGCTTTTTATAACATGTTGATTCAGACTAGTGGAAAGAAAACATCCAAAATGCGCGCATATCTTTAAAAGCATGTTTTATTAGATCATTTCTAATTAATTCAGCATGTTTAATTAGATACTTTCTAGGGATGCACCAATGTATCGGCCAATAATCGGTATCAGCTGATAAAAGCAATTATTTTCACTAGGGCTGGGCGATATATCGCATGCGATTGTCACGCGCATTTCGTCAGTGAAGTCGGTTCCCAGATTACCGCTAAATCGCCATCACCTGCTTTCAAATGGAGCGGCATTTAATAGACATTGCGTAGCTTGTCAGTGATCTACGGCTCTATCGCGTTCATTATCGAAGGCGATTCATCTGCGATATGAACGCGATATTGCGTGGCTTGATCTACGGCTCTGTCTATTAAAAGCCGCTCCATTTGAAAGCAGGTGATGGCGATTTATCGGTAATCGGGGAACTGGCTTTACTGACGAAAAACAAAGTCTCAGCTTTCAAATTCTGTCCATTTCATCACGAAATTCAAATAATAAATGGTGTTTTGACGATCTTAAATGTGATGTGACGGTCACTGTAGCACATCAGTTCAAGCGGCATCACAATACAATACAAGTTATAGCACAAAAAAAAACATGCATGAACATCAGAAGGTATGTTGAAAGATACAGTGCAACTTACCGAAATGTACCATGTCTCTTGTAATCAATCAATCTGTGTTGCGGAAAGACCTCAATAAAACAGCTTGTGAAAAATGTAACAATGTATTTACCTCAGAAAGTTATCCGATGTTCACAATTAGCTATAAAAAACACTAGAGAGGAGCTTATTTACTGTTAATTATATGCGTATGTTTGAATTTTCCATGAATGCAAGTGTTTATGAAAACTACCTGTGCAACTGAGTTGTATACAAACATTGCAGGTTTTATTTGAGTGTAATTATTATATCTGAAAATAAATAGCAGTTGAATATAATAGTTTGAGCTCTGATGTTAATTTTAACTAATATCAGAGTAATGTACCAAATGAGAGGGTTCCCTGTATAGTTTGCAGCATCAAACCATCAGTATTGGCAGATATTATTATAAAGAATCGGCTATCAGCACAGTTTGATATTAACTTTTTTTTTGTGGCTAGTTGTTTTCCAATGTTACAAGCCAATCAGCATTTTCACTGGCCACAATTTGGCAGCAGGTATATTAGGCTGCTGTCACTTTAAAGGATTAGTTCATTTTCAAATCAAAATTAGCCCAAGCTTTACTCACCCTCATCCTAAGTGTATATAACTTTCGGACCGGCAGTTTGACGTTATTTTGTGTATTTGACTGTTTAATAGGGGTGTAACAGTACACGCAACTCACGGTTCGGTACGTACTTCGGTTTTGAAGTCACGGTTCGGTATATCAGGTGGGGTGAAAACTAAACTTAAAATTGCTTTTTTTATAAAACAGTAGTTTACTGAACAAATTGTGTCTCTGTCTTTAAATAAATTAAATGATAACTCTGCTAATGCTATAAGCTATGTAGGGAGCCCTTACTTGAACATTTAGCTACTATAATATTAAAGATTAACAACAGAGCCCAAATTATTAGCCTAAATTCAATCGCTTTTTATTTTTAGATATAATAATCAACACTCAAATAACAAATTGTATGCAAACATGTAAGTTGCACATAAGGCAGTTTTTAGCATTAACTTCAAAATCTAATTATAAAATTATGTGGCTGTCATTTTCACAACAGATTTATTTAAACCTACATTAAATAATCAAGACATCACTAACAGGTTAAGTAAAATATAATGAATATATAGGCTAATACAGTGCTTATATTAAGTGAAAGAGTTCATTTCTCTAGCGAACTAACAAGCTGTGGACACTGAATGGCTTTTCTGAGGTAAATGCTATGTGACATATTGTTTACAAGCTGTTTTGTTGTCTTTCCGCCATTTAAACACTGAGTTATTACAAGAGATACGTCCGTTTCAGTAAGTTGTACTGTATCTTTCAACATACCTTTTAGATGTTCATTCATGTTTATTCTGTAACTAGTAGGCTATTAAAGAGACAGAGATGATTAGGTTCTCTCGCGCTTGAACTGAGACGCCTATACAGCGATCTGTCACGCCACATCAAAGTGCGTCAAAACGGCATTTTCTGTTTGAATTTCGTGATTTCGTGGACAGAATTTGAAGGATGACACTTTGTTTCTTATTGAAAATAACAAAACGCAGAACTTATTGTGATTAACTGGAGACCTTAATGTTGCAATGTAATGCATTCGGTACACACGTACACCGTACCGAAAGCCCTGTATTGAAACGGTTCGGTACGAATACGTGTACCATTACACCCCTACTGTTTAACCGCAATAAGCAGCGAAAAACAAGTACAATTTGGTACAGAGAGGCAGCTTTATGTGCAGAAATCTGCAGGAATGAGTAAAATTATGCGCAATCCCACGCCAAAATGAAGACTGGTTTGTGTCAACTCACTGTCAGAGAGATGAAAGAGTGAGAAAGCACAGCTGGTATCGTGTATCTATTCTGCGGGAAATGAGTATAGGAAGTGTTTCAGATGTCTCAGTATCGGTATTGAAAAATCAATATTTTTGACAACACTACATTGCACTTGGTTTATTTCTTCAGATGCCTTTTTAAAAGACTACAATTGAAAAATGTATTATATATAAAATTCAACCCTCCAAAGTGGCTAGTAGGAGTGACTACATATGTAGTCACTCCTATTATAGTAGGCATATTTATAACATTTTTGAAAACTACAAAACAAAAAAAAATCCAATTCTTAAACTGGGAAATTACGGTGATAGATATTAGTTATTTTTTTTGTACCCCATTAACCTGGGGTGTCTTGAACTTAACAGCTATTTTTCAGTTGTTTTTGCAGTGAGGCTTCATGAACTTCTCATAATTTCTCTTACTTATTTTCTCCAGGCTGGTTCGGGGACTCTCACCATGTCTGCTCCTCCCATCCAGGACTACAAAATGTGTGATTCAGACCGACTCAATGAGGTCAAAGGTCACCTGGAGATAGCCTTACTGGAAAAGCACTTTCTTCGTGAGTAACCCAGACAAATTGTTGCAGCATCCCTATTTTACATGGTTACATCATTCTAAATTATCATCCCTGCTCCCCTGATAAACATTCTAGTCTTTTGCTGAATTTGCAGTTCTTTTCTGTGGGATTTCATACTTTATTATGGCCCTATAGTCTTTTTTTAAGGCATTGTGCTTTAAGCTCTGTTCTAAAGCATTGCAAGTTGTATCGCTGCTCGCTGTCTGCATAGTCAGCAATCTTTTACGGCAGCTGTCATGGAACTGGTTGCATTGACAGTCGACTTAACAAAAGTGGAAGTGGTGAACGGTCATCCTAATATACACTTTCAGCAAGCCAGATAGGACTGTACATTACCTAATAAATATTTATGAGCCAGGCTGGGATTTATATTTAGTAAAAATATAATAAAATAGTGTATGTATTTTTAATACAATTTTATAATCTTTATATTATAATTGAAAATATTACAAAATATACAATTTTATTAAAGTGTACTATAGTTGTTGTAAATATTTGCTTTTAATAAAATTATATTTAAAAACGTATAAACATAATGTAATATAGCTTGCTTACCACACCTTTTTAATACATTTACATGCTTTACCTAATTAATATTGATTATTGAAATTTTCAATAATTAAGTAAAATAATAGTCTGTTTGTAATGAACACTTAAATCAACACAGTTAAAAATTGTTGCAATGCATTTAGGGATTGCACTCTACCTATGATACCTTGAAATGTTTTTGGAATAGAGCCATTTTATTTTTTCATCGTATTCTCAGATGTTTTAAAATGGGGTTTAAACTTGGATATCCAAGTGATTTGTCTTCAGATCTGCAATATATTTCAAGCCAAATGAGTGATGGCTCAGTGTGTATGTGGCAGTGGAGTGAGATCATTCTTCTTACAGCGATAAACCCACCCTGTATAATGCTGATCCCTCTCACCTGTACCACTTTTCAATTAGTGAGACTCTCAGAGGCAGAGATTAGCCCTCCGCTGGGGTTCACACACACACGCACTTGCAAACAACAGACGTTTTCTGTAGTAGCATCATCTTTTTCTTTTATCTTTTGATTTTTCCAGGATGTTGATAATATCATGATAATATCTTGTTCCTGATAATTCAGTTTCCCTATTCATTATATTTGCTTAAACAGAACATTGCTGTGTGTTACGAGGTTGGGAGTGTCTGGTCTATTTTTAGACCCTGAGTTTGTATTTTGTGTGTGTGTGTGTGTGCATACGAATTGCCCTCAAGCACTGCAGTACTGGAAAGCAGCAAAAGGTCAAACCTGGGCCGCCAAATTGTTGCTGCCCAAAATAAGCAGACTAGACTTATTAATAGTTTGTTACACAACAGAAGCCTCTCCATTAAAAAAAAAAAAAGGCAAAACCTGGTGAATCATTGTCTTTGACTTGGTAACAGCCAGAGGTGATTTAAAACTGCATGATGATGATGCTGCTGCGGGGTTATAGGAGGTGATGTCAGATATTTGGATGCTCTTTAGATCAATGGGTTGTGACTCAGAAATGGGTTGTAAAATAATGTGTATATATATATATATATATATATATATATATATATATATATATATATATATATATATATATATATATATATATATATATATATATATATATATATATATATATATAATATATACATTATTTTACAACCCATTTCCCATTGATCTAAAAATATTTTTTATAAATAAATAAATAAATAAAATGTATTATATATAATATAAAAATAATATATTATTTTTATTCATTGTCATAAAATATGACAAGATCTCAGAGTTAAACTGTGTAAGGAAAAAAATAACACTTAAGCAAAACATGGTCAGGTCAAAGTGTCTGAATATTTTATGTTCCCAAATTTTTATCAATTTTAGTGGTAGTATGAATTTTTGGGGTATAATATGTATATATTAATAATTGTTATTAGCTATTAACTATTTAAATAAATATTATTTTATTATTTTGTAGTTAATCATGTTAAAAATATGTAATATAATATTATTCAATTATATTCAAGGGTTTATACTATACACACATACACAAAATATATAAAATTATTTTTAGATCAATGGGAAATGGGTTGTAAAATAATGTAATAATATAGATATGATATGATTTTTTATATATATATATATAATATATATATATATATATATAATATATATATATATATATATATATATAATTATATATATATATACACAGCTCTGGAAAAAATTAAGAGACCACTTGACATTGATTTCTGAACTTGGAGTGGTCTCTTAATTTTTTCCAGAGCTGTACATATAAGTCAAATTTTCTTCAATTTATCACCCAAATATTTCACTGCTCAATGCCAGGATTGACTAATCAGAATCAAGTATTGCAGTAGTGCATTACATAGCAGTGTAGTACTATTAACGTTTAAGAGTGTGAAGTCCGAAGAGCTTTTAAGCAGTTACTCGAGTCTTGTGATGTTGGTAGATGCCAGGGGTCAGTAACAAGCGGTCATAAGATCATAAGACAGATCTTCATACTTCTCATCCCTCATGTCACCGTTCTTGGATCGTATGATGTGACCTCTTTGGAAGCTGCAGCTGTCTCAGTTTTACAATAGAGTTGTGCTGACTGCTAGTGACTCCTTGCTCAGTCAAAACATATAACGCAAACATACACTGTCAACATGAAAGACCTTCATTGCTAATGTTCGGCAACACTTTAAAAAATATCATACTTCCGCGATCTTTTATTTTCATTTATTTGAAACAATTCAGCTTTCTGGAGGAAAATGATCCTCTAGCTTAACATGAGTAGTTCACATATTCATTATTTCAGATCGCTCTATGATAAGCTAGCATTGGTCCATGGTTTTGTGTAGCCTTTACCATTGTGTCCATGGCCTTTTTGGCAGAGACGAGCACGGCTGATTGTGTGAACTGTGAAAGGATGCTGTCAGTCAGAAAGGCTTTCATATGCTTAATTGCTTTAGTGAAAATGGGCCATTAGATGCTATGTTTTTTTTCTAGCTTTTTTTTTTTTTGCTCTAGCAAGTTAGCGTGAGCTCAGGCTCAGGTTTTTATGTCAGGGCAGTCAGACAGCACAGCTTCAGTGAAGGACAGTGGGCCAAAATCCAATCTGGCAAACACAACAAATGTGTCCTTATCAAGCCATAAATATTGTTTACATTTCAAGTTCCTTCCACATAGTTACGGCCCAAACAACGGTGTGCTGATTGCTTATGGGTTAATTATGCAATTACTTTATCATTTAACTATTAACATTTAAAAAAAAAACTTAGTTTTTGCAAAAAAAAAAAAAATGGTGCTACTAGTGGCACAGAAATGATACCTCTACCTTTAAGCTGAGTGTAAAAGTAACCAAAGTACATTGTGACTAAGCAGCTCAATGTTTAAACGCTATTTTGTTGCACTGAGATTCTGTTACATTTCCCTGTTGACTTGCAGGTTATTAGTTTACAGTTAGTTACCATTACGTTTACAGTAAGTGCCGTTTGAGTCCAGTGACATCTGTACATTGCAACAAAAATATTGTTCTAAGACTAAGTTCTTCTAGCATGGCAAGGATTAATATCTGCTTACATGATTAATTCTGCCACATTTCACTGTAACCATTGAAAGTGAGGTTGAGTTTGCATACCAGAGCGTGAAAAAAAAAAAAAAAAAACTTGCACAATAGCATAAATCTAGCAAATGTTCCTAAAAGGATTATTCATATAAAGCTTCTAAACATTTCTTTTGCACGACATGTCACAGGAGATTAGAATATCTAAGTATTTTGTGGTTTGTTCTTATTTTTTTATTATTCTTAGTCTTCTTATTATTAATAGTAATATGACTTATTTATAATTTTTATCATTTAATTGTAATTTTTGCACAACTAGATCTAAATTTGCTTGCCTTCTAGTTTCGTGACACTCTGAACATGCTGTGAAGTGAAGAATACCACAGGGGATTAGATCAGGCTATAAATATTCATTTCAATCTATTGTTTTATCATTGTGAAACAGCTTGTTCAGTCCCTCTGTCCACTAGCTCTGGGTTTTAGCGACGGCCCCTGGGGTCTGCACTGATCATCTGTATTCAGATGTCTTCTCTTTAGCACACCTGCCCTTGAGTCAGCGGCAGGGGGTCTTTATCATGACTATAGCGCCTCTGTGGGAGACTCAGGAACTGCTGAATTATAGATGAAGATGGGCTTGTGTTCCAGGCAACCTTGAAGCAGGCATTGTATGCAATAAAGGGCAGGTGGAAAAACCACTCGATCAGGGCTATTGTGCTGGTGCATGAGAGTCGAGAGGCAAAAAGTTTTCAGAATGCTGTGAAGGTGTTTGTTAGAACTGTGATGTTGTTTTTCCTATTATTACATCAAGGACTCTGCAAGCAATTACACGTTTGACTCAAGAATCTTTAAAGGGTTAGTTCACCCAAAAATGAAAATTCGGTCAATAATATTTTTTACATATTTGCTAAGCTATATACAATAGTTTTCACCTTTAGCTTATACAATAGAAATGGTTTCAAAGCAGCTTCACAATAATAAACCATAAAGTAACAAAACTATTATGCAAACTTTTATCAAAATTCAAATTCTGCTGTAAGCAAGATAATAATGTCATTATTCAGTTCATTGTGGATTCAGTTCAGTTCAACAGCTGTGTAAAGTTCATTCATTA
The DNA here is from genome assembly GCF_024489055.1 of Chanodichthys erythropterus. Classification (NCBI taxonomy): domain Eukaryota; kingdom Metazoa; phylum Chordata; class Actinopteri; order Cypriniformes; family Xenocyprididae; genus Chanodichthys; species Chanodichthys erythropterus. The sequence continues at coordinate 15,190,153 of NC_090244.1, forward strand.
TGAAACAAGTTCTATTCAGCTATAAAGCAGCTATACAGAAGACAATAGTGTCATTATTCAGTTCAGGTTTTGTTCTCATCTGATAGTGTCAGAGCAGTCAAATCAATATTACTAAATATTAAGTGTCCCCAACTAAGCAAACTAAAAGAACTCCAACTTTATCAGGTGACAGAAATGGAGAAAAAAAAAAACCTTGGGAGAAACCAGGCTCAGTCTGGGAAGCAGTTCTCCTCTTGCCTAAATTAACATTTAGCCAGGCATTATTGCAAAATAAACCTTAAGAGAGAGTGATACAAGATCCTGATCATGCTGTCAGGGTTTATTTTCCAACAATGACCAGCTGACTCATCTTTGTATTACTTGGATATTTGATTTCTGTGGCCAAATAGACCTCAGGCTTGTTGAAGGTTTCAAGTGAAACCACACCACTGCATTTCCTGAAGTTAACAACAATCTCCTCAGTCCTTTAATCATGCAGTTGAACTGTTTTCTTTGTGTATTGCTTACAGAGGAGGAGTTGAGGAAGCTCAGAGAGGAGACAAATGTCGAAACCCTGAAGCTGGAGCTGGAGAAAGAGAAAACGAAAAGAGTCGATCTCGAGCAGAAAATGAATGAAATTCTCAGATCCAGGTATGGGAGGTGATGCTTTTCCACAGTATAGAAGTTTCCCACAACATTTTGCATGTCTACATTGTATAACTCAATAAATATGCTCCTTTTTTAGTTATTTCTAAATTTATTTGTTGTTAATACTTTCTAAACATAAGTGTGCTTGGTCCAGACTAGAAGATTCACCACCTCCACCTCCAAAGCCACAAGTCACTTCAGTCAATGGAACAGGTAAAGCTTTGTTTATCCTCCTTATTGGGTTGTAAAATCGATTCATCGTGATAAATCGCTTCCAAAATAAAGGTTTGTGTTTGTTTACATAATGTGTGTGTACTGTGTATATTCAAAAACGCACATGTGTATATTAAAGAAATGTATCATATATATTTATATATAATATCAATTATACACAATATAATATATATTTATTTTGGAGGCAATTAATCATGATTAGTCGATTTTACAGCCCTACTTTAAACCCACTTACTTATCTCTAAAAGCAATGCTTCATCATATTAACTTTTGTCTGTTGTTGTTTTGACCCTACGTTCATATTCATTGGATGGTGCGCGTATAACACCGCATGTGCGAGTGACTCGAGTGCTTGGAAACAAACAATCACCCTGATGCTCCTAAGCTTTATAATGGCAGTGAATGGAAACGGTCTGTTTGAAGCTTAAAAAAGTGCATCCGTTAATAAAGGCCTTCTGAAGCGAAGCGATGCATTTGTGTAAAAAAAAAAAATAAATAAATAAATCCATATTTAACACATGATTAAGTAAAACAACTAGCTTCCGGCCAAACGGCAATACTGACTCCACTTGCCTCTAAAGTGTAACTTACGCAATGTATAATGTAGGAAGTAAACGAGTACGTCATGGCGTACCATAATACCAGTAGTACGTTGCGTAAGTAAGTAAAGTCTGTTTGGCAGGAAGCTAGTTATTTGACTTCATAACATGTTAAATATGGATATTTTTATTACACATCGCTTCTCTTCAGAAGGCCTTTATTAACCCCCCGGAGCCGCATGGAGTAAGTTTATGATGGATAGATGCACTTTCTTGAGCTTTAAACAGGTGGTTTCCATCCACTGCCATTATAAAGCTTGGGAGCATGATTATTAATATAACTCTGATTGAGTTCATCTAAAGTCATATACACCTAGGATGGCTTGAGGGTGAGTAAATCATGGGGTAATTATCATTTTAAAGTGAATTAATCCTTTAAGTTACCCTACAATAAGTCTTATTGCTGAGTAACAAAAAAAGCTATGCAATATACCGTAATCTGGGATGTGTTCTGCACAAAAGTGCATAATAATGAGCGGTCCAAAACATGATTGCATGCAGTCTACACCTAAATAATGTGTTTTATATGGTTTTGAGAATGACATATTTGGCTTTACTCTTGCTATTTGTGTTGTGTAGGGAGATGGTTTGGATGTGCGTTGTGTAACTACTAGCTCCAGGCACACAATCCCTCATTTAGAAAAATCCGGATTCATCAACATTAGAACGAGAAGAATAAATTGAATTGCATACGCACCTGTTCTGCCTGAAATGTTGTGTGGCAGTTTTGTTCTGTGCGCTAAACACTTTTTTTTAGTGAATGAGAACCAGTGCCCTTATTTTGAAGTTCATTTGAGGAACATTATGATTATAGTTTATCCATCGTTTCAGCTGATTGATAGTGGATTTTAGCTTTTGACAATCGCTTTTTCATGCTTCAGATATTTTGTTATATCACAGTTCATTCTTTTATTATTTTGTCAACTGTAGTTTATGTACATGAGTTTTATTTCTTTTATTTCACCTATAATTAAACATCTCTTGGAATGGCTGATACAGCACAAACAAAGGTCCCTCCTCATTTTCACACCATACTTTAATCCTGAATATATCTCTGCACTAGAAGTGTCACTTTCTATGAGCCATTTGTCTCTTTTAGATTAACATTTGTGATAATGCTCAAATGAATCCTGAGAATATTACAGCCCTTTTTAGGTTGTAGATGTTCATATTGTGAATCGTTTAAATGTCTGTAATGCTGCATTGAAGTGTTGTTCTGTTTTTGAACTGATAGGGGACAAACAGAAGGAGACCTTAAGCTCTCGGCTGTGGAAATGGCTCTATGAGCGATTTGGTGTTTATATCGAAGACTTCCGCTTTCAGCCTGAGGAGAATACAGTCGAGACTGAGGAACCACTAAGTGCTAAAAGGTGAGCAGCCCAAATAAAGCCACCTTTGGTTTGTTTAGATTAATAATTTACACATTTTGAAGGCAGGTTGAACAGAGAACCGCTCAAGCCATGGGTCATTCCTGTTATGTAGTACCTTTTGAACAGTTACTTTTTAAAAATGTATGCTTGTGTTGTATTTTAAGGAAGTATTTCTATAAAAAGGTATACCTTGACTCCAAATTAACCTGGTCAGACTCATACTCTGGTCAAATATGCTAAAACATTTTTAAGTTATTTACACACTATTAAATTACTTAAATGTATTATTATATTATATTATATTATATTATATTATATTATATTATATTATATTATATTATATTATATTATATTATATTATATTATATCACATTTGATTTACTTTATGATACAATATTTTTTATATATATATATAATATGTGTTTTATATATATATTATGTGTTTTATATATATATATAATACATTTACATTTAAAGTGTTTTTTGTTTTTGTTTTTTTGTTACAAAACACCAAGGGCATAAGAAAAAAAATTACAAATTGTAAAAATATTCCAAGAAAATATGTTTTGTTTAAAACCTTTTGAATAAATAAACAAATGAACACCTGGAATAAACTTCATAAACTGCAGTTTTTGTCAAAATCATGACAAAATGGCAATATCGTTGGCGCCGATAGCCTAGTGGTTAGAGCGCAGACAAGTGCCGCAAATGCGTTCATGCCGATATTTGCCGATCCTGCCTCCCTCTTTCTGCCCAATGCTTTCCTGTGTGCTCTCTACTGTCCTCTCTAAATAAAGGCACAAAAAACACATAAAATATAACTTTTTTTTTTTTTTTAATAAAAATGGCAATATCCACTAAAACCAAAATAAATTTGAGATTTTCCTGATTTATAGTCCAGCTTTATGTTCAGTTAATTGCAATTTTATGAAAATAAAGCTAACATGATTTCCCTCTTTAAACTTTTTTTTTTTTTTTTTTTTTTTTACTGATAAAGTTTCATATTTTATCCAATATATTTAGATGTATATAATGGAAACATGAAAATGTACTGCATAATAGAAATGTCCTGATGTAATTTTGTTAGGGGTGAATAAATACAATTAAGAATTATTAATTTTAATATTTTTTATTTAAGTTTTAAAATCAAAAACAAAAAAATCAAAAATCTTAAATTATTGTAATGTTGAGCTAGGTAGGACATTCACTCTCACATCTTTACTGTAGTCATCCCAGCTTACAGTCTCAATTTTCATGCTATTTCTAGCTTTATCATTTCACCCTCCCAATGGATGTCATTAAATAATTAATTTTCTTTTCTCCTCTTTGCAGATTAACTGAAAATATGAGACGACTCAGTAAGTATTTTCATACTGCAGCCCAAAAAACCCCTCCAAGCCATAATGCAAGAAATTTTAACAGATTGCAGCCCCATTTTAATTCCCAATCAGCCTGTGTTTAATTCCCATCACCTCTGCTGTGTCACGGGCATGAAACTGACTGTGTTCTGGTCTGTGTGTTGCGTGTGTGTTTTCAGAACGGGGTGCTAAGCCTGTAACTAACTTCATGAAGAACCTTTCTGCCTTATCCAGCTGGCACTCTGTCTACACGTCAGCCATCGCCTTTATTGTGAGCACGGCCCACCACCCACACAAACCCCTCAAACACTATTCATCACTGTTTATCATGTTTATGTAGCCACCCGGTCCAAAGTGTCTGTTTTACTACCATAAAGCAAATAAAATGTGTTGCCAAGCTCTTTGTTGTCTGATACAGAAGAGCCCTGCCTCAGGTTAAACTAATCTGTTACACTGTTTAATGTTTATTAGGTCAGTGTGATTTAAAAGTTAGCTGATCTTAAAATACAAACATGTACATATATAGCGCCGCCACATGTTTCTGTATGGTCGCTGACATGATTTGAACACGCCTGACATGCCATCCTTCATTTTAATGTCTTCTTACCTCTCATCTTTTCCACAGATCTATATGAATGCTGCCTGGCATGGCTGGGTTATCCCCATGTTTCTATTTTTAGCCATTCTGCGGTTGTCCTTGAATTACCTCATAGCAAAGTACGTCCGACATAATCTATCACTGGTTCAATTCACAACTAGTTCACAAACCCATGTGCTGGTTGCATGACAATGGGATCTGATTCATAATTATATATCCCTTTTACTATTATTATTTAGCGCAAATTAATTTTACTATTACATTGTTAAAAGACGTAAATGTTGCATTTAAATCCTATAATGTACTAATTTTACTAAAACAGTTCTGTCTGTATTTTTTTTCAGAGGTTGGAGGATACAGTGGAGCATTGTGCCTGAGGTGTCTGAACCAGTGGTAAATATTAGCCACATTTCGATTTATTAACATCAGTAAGTTGTTAAAATTAGCTTGAAAAGCCTTTATGGTTAATTTGTACTCTTTTTATTAGGAACCTCCGAAGGAAGATCTTACAGTCTCAGAGAAGTTCCAGTTAGTGTTGGATGTTGCACAGAAAGCACAGGTAAGTGATTTGTAACTTTGTTCTAGCTGTGGTGGTGTAATGCAGACACCTTTTACAAAGCTGTGATGTCTTTTCACAGAATCTATTTGGAAAGATGTCAGACGTACTGGAAAAGATCAAAAAGTGAGTATGTTAGATATTCAATTGTGGGGATGGGCGGTACGACAGTATATACTGGGTAATGGTTGAGATGTCATTTGATTCTGCTTCTTTTTTCTCTCTCTCTTTCTCTCTCCTTTTTTTTATTTAGCTGATTTTTAAAATTCAGTACCAAGAAACATTTTTAACTTGTGTATTAACAGTATTTTTATTTTATTCAAGTTCCAAATAAATAAATTCTAAATAACTTAATTGACTGGATTATTTTGATTGTGATGTATTTATAAAAATATATTTTGGATTATTATTATTATTATTATTATGATTATTATTATTATTATTAAAAAGTACTACTGTGAGAGCATAATGTTGATTTATTTATAATTACCCATACCATGATATTGATAAGATTTTGGTAGTACGGACCTGTTAAAGTATGTTTTAATACATAAATGTATATTTCCATGCATATATGTATGATGTGCATTGCATTGCAGCCTGTTCATGTGGGTGCAGCCTGAAATCACACAGAAACTGTATGTTGGTTTGTGGATGGCCTTTATCGCTTCCTGTTTGCTGCCATATAAACTCATGGGCTTCATGATTGGTAAGAAATTCGGTTTGACATTTGACAACATTTTTAATGTTTTTTTTTTTGACTCAAATCATTTTAATTTATTTGCGATTTATTTCAGGGATCTATGCCGGCATCAAATTCTTCATTATTGACTTTATCTTCAAAAGTTGCCCCAAACTGAGGGACAAGTATGACACGCCCTACATTGTATGGGCCAACTTACCCACAGACCCGCAGCTCAAAGAGCGTAACAACGCCACACTGAGCAGACGGGTGAGTGAAACTGTTCACGTGCGTAAAACTATTGTTCCAGTTCCAAAAAACTCCCAAAAACTTGTAAAATATTAATCCCGATTCCTTTTTGCCTCTTTGTGGAGAGGAACTCATCAGTTATGACTGAAAATGAGCGATAACTTCCTCTTTTAGTTAGTAGCCTTTATTTAACCAATATTTATCCAACTCTTATTCAAGAATGACCTGGCTAAGATGGCAAAAAGAATATATAATATAATATAATATAATATAATATAATATAATATAATATAATATAATATAATATAATATAATATAATATAATATAATATAATATATAATATAATGCTATGATATATATTTGTTTAGATACATCTCTTATTCAAGAGTGAACTGGCTAAGATGGCAATCAATCAATAAAATTATATACAAAAAAAAAAATATATATATATATATATATATATATATATTATATATATATATATATATATATATATATATATATATATATATAGATATATATATATTATATATATACAAACAAAACAAATATAATAAAATAAAACAAACCATATACAAATATTATAATATTATATTATATATTATATTATATTATAATATTTGTATATGGTTTGTTTTATTTTATTATATTTGTTTTTTTGTTTTTTTATATATATATATATATATATAAAATATACTTCTTTTTTTTTTGTATATAATTTGATTGATTGATTGCCATCTTAGCCAGTTCACTCTTGAATAAGAGATGTATCTAAACAAATATATATCATAGCATTATATTATATATTATATTATATTAGGATATATATTAATTATATTTGTATACATTTTATTTTATCTTTATATATTTTTATTTTATATTTATGTAATTATTTTTTATTGCCATCTTATAATATAATATAAGGCTACGATATATTTAGATACAACTTATTCTATTAGTATATATTGTATATATTTTATTTTATTATATTATATTTGTATATGTTTTATTTATTTTTTATTGTCATCTTAGCCAGGTCACCCATGAGTAAGAGTTGTATCTTGGTGCTAGTAACAATAAGTTAAATATAATTTCAAATGAGATTTTAAAAGAAATTAACTAAAACAAAAAAATAAAATGGAGGACAGATAAATGGCATCTACTAGATGGTTAAACATGAATTCAGTCAATTGAGGATTTGTAATTCCTCTTTTTCATTAATGAATGGCAGGATTTTGGTTTGTGTGATGGTCTGTCACATGTTCATTCTGTTATTTTTCCTCTCTCAGCTGTCTGGGTTTGAAAAGGTAGGGATCTAGTGTGGCCTTTGGTTTGACAACAGTGCCTGTGTTTGCCACCAATGGCTGGTCCTGCGTATGTGTGTTTTATATATATATGTGTGTGTGTTGTCAGGAATATGCAGTATGACACTGACAATGTCTGTTGGCAATTGGATCAAAAATCATCAACTTCAAAATGCAGCTTCTGGCTAATTTGCACAAAACGTATATGAACAAGATTGTAAAGATAAGTACCAGGATGTTTTTGATCCATCGTCATCAGACAAGGTGATAGTGTAGAAATCCTGTGTGTGTGTGTGTGTGTGAGTGTGTGTGTGACATGCGGGGTTTATATCTGAGAGTTTCTCTGCTCTATACTATAGTTTAGTGTAAAATGTAGTGTAGGCCTAGCAGTGACTACATCAGAGCAGTCAAGCTTTTACATATTTTAGCGGCAAATGACACTTTATGGAGACATTTGTTGAGAATTATAAGGAAACTATCAACCTTTTCTATTCATACACAACTTACAATTTTTTCCCCCCCATGATTACATAAATGTCTTGTGTAGGTGGCTAGAAACTCTGAAAAGCTTGACTCTTCTGGTGTTGCCACCTTGTAGTGTTTACTTTTCAAAGCTAGTTTATAGTTAACTCTCAGGAAAAGGAGAGGTGAAGTGGTGATCAGAGGAATTCTATTAGAAATTATTCAAATAACCATTTTGAAAGTAAATGTGCATATATAATTTAATGTTGCATATTAAGCAATTGTATGACTGTAGGATCCAGGTTTTGTCATGTTTGAACAGTGGTCTTGAATTGGCTATATTTAGTCAGTTGTTTCAGAATTAGTCAACATTTCTTTTGCAGATTTGTTGTATTTGCAGACGTACTCTCTATGCACGATGAAGAAGTTTTCTGCAAATATAATGTTTCTTCAACTGTGGCTACTTGTCCTGTAGACTTTTAGAAAATAAAATCTCTTAACATACACTTTTCTTACACTCAAAAGTTTATATAATTTGTCTACTAACAAAGTCAAAAGTAGACATTCATGATTCAAATATTGATGACTCGAATATTTCTATATAAATATTGAAAATTGCTTTAAAACGTTTTCACACAATAGATGTTTTCACTCTTTATATTTTTATAGTTTTATCATGATGATTATTATTGTTGTTGTTATAGATAATTTCTTTAAAGCTGCAGTCCGTAAGTTTTGCCTCTTTGTCGCCATCTCTGTTTGAAACCTGCAACTGCAGTTATTTGTGGAATTATTATCTTTACTTGAGTTGTGCATCAGCATTACAATCTGCCATTAAAATAAGTTAAATTATTTCAGCTGCTGTGAGAAAAGGCTATAAATGATCTGCCACCTGCAGCATCCTCGCATAATATAGCCTACTAGCTGGGGGGACTCCTTTATGTAAACAGACGTGACGTAATGACGCAAAGACGAACGGCGGCATGCTCGAATTTCCAGCGGAAACCCACCAGTACCGATTTTATTATAAAACATTATTACAAGCTTACCATTGTGAATCAAGCTAAAGTAAGGAGTTTTAAACACTGGCCGGTTATGTACTTATGTACCAAAGTTATGGACTGCAGCTTTAAATTATAGGAGGTTATAATAACACCAATAATTAACAATAAATAAAACTAAGATAGTATAAACAGAGTGAAATAAACAATGCTATCATTTAATTGTATTATGTGTAGATTTAATTATTTTAAATTATAAACAAGATGTTAATGTTTTTTTCTCTTCAGTTTTAATATTGTTGTTATTATTGGTTGTTTTTATTATTATTAAATTATAAAAATCTATTATAGTAACAATAAATATTTGTTTTTTATTTATTTTAAATTAATAATAATAATAATTATTATTATTATTATTATAGTCATTAAAATTGACAAAATAAGAGTGAACAAACATGTAACGTCTTATGTATAGATTTTTATTTATATATCTATAAGACAGTTGGATGTTTTATTGTTATCCATTTTAATAATAATAATAATAATAATAATTATAAATTTGTATAACTTTGTATAACATTTAAATCTATTCATAAGCTAATTAAATAAATTCATGATGGCATTGAAAAGTTATCAAATTTGAATGTGAATATATTATTAATTTTATTTAAAATGTCATTTTAAATAGTCTTACAAAAAGTTCTTCTGTTCATTTTAATATAAATCTACGAATTAAAAGTGCCCATAGTTGAAGAAATGCCCATAAACATTATCAGATGACATCTTGTCTTGCTCTGCCCCTAACTCTAACACATACTGTAAACAAACTAATACCTTGGTAATATAGTAGTATGTTGGTGAGTTTTAATACCTATAAGTGGCTGTTAAACTCTGGCTTTGAGCTTTGCACTAGTCCTCGGCACCCTCCAGGCATCCCTCGCTACTGTTTGGCATCCAACCCAGAGAACTGAGTCTCACCAGCTGATCTCAGGAGTCCACATGCAGCTGAGCCTCTGACCCATCATTCACTGTGCTATAGGTCAACACTGCTGCTTGGCTCAATGGCATTCACTGGTTTTATCACGATTGACAAGCTTTCCCCACACGGGTGCTGTTTTTGGGGCCCCTCAAGTGCTGATCTATGATCAATTCTGTTCTTTATATGGTGAGGAGTTAAAGGATAGCATTGATCCTTCATTGGCACACAGGAACCTTGCGGTTCTGGGCCTTTATTTACACGTCCTGCTCCTAAATCGATCATTTTGCTTGTTCCTCACAGCAGATCCAGCCGACGGTAGCACGTGGCAGTCAATCGGCTGGAATGGCATGCGGGATTGGCCGTGAGGAGGAAAGCGGACGGGCCTACAACACCAAGAGAGGCCCGTTTCATGAAGTCTTCAACTTGTCTGAAAATGAGCGCCCCCTGCCAGGTGGGAAGGGAAACTGCAGTAGCCTTTGAATATTTCATATGTACTTGCTGTGGTGTTCAATCGTAAAAGAATGTGTGATTTGATTCACAGTGTGCGAGAATGGATGGCGATGTTGCTTGATCAACAGGGACAGGAAAATGCCCACTGACTACATCCGCAATGGTGTCCTCTACGTCACAGAAAAGTATGCATGTTCAGATGGACGTGTACTGCAGAACAGCAGTATTTTATTTTAGTTTACTGTTTTGCAGATTATCCATTTTTGGGGCTTTTTCAGAATCGGCTACATTTTGAATGCATTAAATGACATTATTTGCAAATAAATGTGTAAATGTTTTGTCATATTTAAACATATGCAGTCCCTCATGATAAAAGAATGTGTTTTGTGGTTTTAGTTACCTTTGTTTCGAGAGCTCCAGTTCCCGGGCGACCTCCTCGAAAAAGAACAAAGTCATCAAGCTCCAAGACATCACAGATATACAGAAGGTCTGCCTGATGTTTGTAGATGTTTCACTTATTTTTATTGAGTGCTTAGTTTCTAACTGGATTCTCTACACATTTTAACAGTACAAGGTTTTGTCAGTATTGCCTGGATCTGGGATGGGGATCTCAATTACGACGCCATCTACTCTAAAGGTAAGTGGCCAGCAACTAATTTACAGAATGTCAGATTATAGGCGATTATTCAGAATTATGATTTTTCTTAAAGGATTAGTTCACTTCTGAATGAAAATTTCCTGATAATCTGCTCACCCCCATGTCATCCAAGATGTTCTTAATTTCTTTTTGACTGAAGAAAGACAGACATGGTTTTTAAGGAAAACATTCCAGGATTTTTCTCCATATAGTGGACTTCAGTGGGGTTCAACAGGTTGAAGGTCCAAATTCAGTTTCAATGCAGCTTCAAAGGGCTCTACACGATTCAAGACGAGGAATAAGGGTATTATCTAGTGAAAAGATCAGTCATTTTCTATAAAAAAATAATTAATATACTTTTTAACCACAAATGCTCGTCTTGCACTAGCTGTGCGATGCGCCACGTTAGAAAGATCACGAGTGACGTCGGTAAAAGTACAGATCCAGTGTCTACAAAGCGAACATACAAAGACTACATCAAATGCTCTTTACCAAAAAAAGGTAAAACTACGATATCAGATGATTTTGAAATTGGAGGAGAAAATGAGATTTTTCACCCTACCGCGGTACCTCCGCCTACATCACGTGACCTTTCTAACATGATTACATAATGCATAGCGGATCGCAGAGCTAGTGCAAGACGAGCATTTGTGGTTAAAAAGTATATACATTTTTATTGTTGTTTTTTAGAAAATGACAGATCGTTTTGCAAGATAAGACTCTTATTCCTCGGCTGGGATCATGATCGGATTATTTACCTGCCTGTGCAACTCTTTCTTTCTGTCTATAGTAGAATATTAAGGTGATATTTTTCAAGGTCGTTTACATAGTTCAGTTCCTTCCCCTTCATCTTGCCAAGCTTCTTTGCACATTGTATTATCTGGCTCCAAACCATGGCACCACAGTGAGCACCAGCGGCAGCTGTTTACCACTGTAGCTATTGGTAACAAAGAAGGTGCCAAAAAAGATTCAGTTCGCACACTAACTGAATGTGAAATGGTTACTGAATTATAGCATTGGTTATATTATATGATATATGACAATCTAAAAGACATCATAAAGCGATTGCTGGATGTTTAATCGGGCACCAAAACTGAGTGTCCATCTCTTGGATCTCTTTCATACCAACCGCGAATCATACTGAAATCCATGTGAACTCGATTCGATGCTGAAACGCAGCTTTTAAGCTAACCTTATTGTAACGTCAAACGGATCAAAATCACTAGTGTGAAAAGTGCCCTAACTGTTTCATCTCATGTCTCTTGCGCAGCCTCTAGTGTTTGGTGCCATGATTCATCGGGACGAGGCCTTCGATGCCATCCACACTCAGTACATGAAGATCATAAATACCACAGCACCTACCACAGTCACAAACCCAGAGACATAGCTGGATCAACATATGACGTAAGGTAGTCCATAAGGCAGCCCTCACCTTAATGTAGCACTATCCTAACCACTATACGGAGAAGATGGCTTCCAGAAGTTGTCTGCCCAATCTCCAACCCAAAACGATGGATTTGAGGAGGAGAAACTGCAAAAAAAAAAGAAAAAAAGTTTTTCATATCCTCTTTTAGATTACATGTGAGTATTAGGAAGGGGTGTTTTATATAATGTTCTCTCAAATGGCATAATATAATCTTACACAAGTGTTTGTCCAGATGGGTCTTATTTTATAAGGTTAGGGGTTGGTTGTGGTTTGTTTGTCCTGTGTCCTACAACAGCGAAATGCCACTTCAGAACAGGAGCTGGTACTCCTTTATGTCTCACAGAGGGCTTTGTGTGATCTGTGTGTAGTCAGACCATATAACCGTCTCTGAGCTTACCGCCATTTTCACTTAATTGCATCACCGCTGGCCTTGCACAAAGAGAAACAGCACTTAGTGTTGCTGAGAGCTTTTAGATGTGATTTAGGAGGAAAGGAACAGACTTAACCGTCAACCGAAATCCATACGTGCAAAAAGCAGCTCACAACTGCCGACCACACCGTTCCTTGGGACGCGCCAACTTTCTCTACGTTATTTGTGATACTTGTATTCACTTATGACATAAAAAAAACCTCGCATTTGAAAGGAATAGTTCACAAAATGATAATTTTGCCGTTTACACTCATGTTGTTTTAAACTCATATATTTAGGCGGAATGTCCAAGCTGCTCTTTTCACCCAAAAATGAAAATTCTGTCAACATTTACTCACACTCATGTTGTTTCAGATCTTCTTTGGGATGCAGCAGAAGATATTTTGATTTTCATACAATGAAAGTAAATGGGGTCTGAAACAACACTGGACCCTACTGACTTTCATTGTATGGAAAGAGAGAAAAAAGTTTTCAAAAAACAGGTTTGAAACAATATGATATATGTCTTGGATGAACTATCTCAAACTGGTTTGGATAAACATCAGGGTGCATAAAAACTTCTTTTTATTTTATTTTTTTTACTTAAAGCACAAAAATATCATCGGTCTTACTCATTAAATGAATGTGCACAAATAAAAGACTGTTCAAACTAATGTTAATATATTAATTCTCATTCCTTGTCATTGAGCCCTGAGATTATTGAAGTATTTAATGCCTTTTTGAATATGGTTAGTTAAGTAGTTAGTCTTAATTTACTAATATTGTACCCCAAAATAAGATCTGATTACTGAAGAAAGCACAGGCTAATTTCTCTATTTATGTAACATGTTATGATTCTTCTAAAAGTGTACGTAGGGAACTCCAAATTAACATGATACATAAAGGTACTACTTTGTTTTACTCATTCATAACCTGTAACTTTTGACTATGCAGATTTTAACAGCTCCTTTTGGATAAAAAGCAGGTCTTTTCTTTCTTAAGAGAGGAGAGGGTCTGACAGTATGTCATGGTTTTCTGGTTAATTTGTTCCTGACACTTTTTTTTTTTTTTTCCTCTTCTAATGTTTATGCTTTTTAAATTGTGCTGTGCTAAATTGCACTTTAGACAGTCACTTATTCTTTTGTTTACTTTTGTTTCTCATCTGCCTTATTCTGCCTTATTTAATTTTGTTTGCCACATTATCTTTCTTCAAGTCATTTTGAGTTCGTATATGCCTGTTTACCAAGTTTTTAAAAGGCACTTTTGGGTTTAATAAATATATGGCCACTTATATAGTGGAAGAGCATTTAGTTAGAATAAATATGATGGTAATTGTCTGTGCAGAAGTATGTATTTGTGAAACCTTGGTTTTATTAATTTCAACTTTTAACATTGTTCTGAAATCAAATTCCATTAATTATTGATTCTTGAAGTGGAAAAATTTTACCACCAATGATTGTCATTTGCCAAATAAATGTGTATTGTTGTTTGCACTCTGTTTCTGCCCCAGAACAGTTTCGTTTACAGACATTTGTGTTCTGCAATAGGCTAGTTTGATCCCTGGAGCAATGGGGGCATGAAAATTAGCCTTTGTTGCCTGTGATGAATGTTAAAGGAGCTGGAAAATCATAGTTTTTAAATGCCTTGTTGAAACAACATTTTATTCTTTTGTTTTGCATTCTAACACATCCAGCTTTAAGAATTTGATTACTGTTCCCTGGAAGTTGTTGGCTGTAGCATGAAAGGGTGTTGTTTTTGTGTTATTTCACTCAGTGTATTACTCTGTTCAAGTCGTTTTACGTATCTGTTTAGTTGGTTGTATAGCCCACAGTTGTCACAATCACATTTACATTGGTACGGCCACCCAACAACTGGGTTTAATAGACTTTGCAGAGGAGCAACCACAGTAAATTGGAGTCTAACTACACAGAGACTTGAGTAAATCTGAATGTGACTGGATGTTTGTTTGTCAGACATTTGTATTTACACTGGATGTACATGTCTGGTAAACTCTTTCCTGCTTTTCTCTGATTAGTCTTCATTGGAGAGAAATAAACTCTGAGTTCTTTGTAACCTTTGCTTATTTTCTTTTTTTTTTTTCACCTGTGGAAATGCCAAACAGCATTGTTCAATGAAAAAGTGCGAGACACAAATGTCAGTTCTAATATATCCGAGTGCCAGTGTTGGGGAGTAACTAGTTACATGTAACAGCGTTACAAAATAAATTAACGGTAATATTTTAGTTACTGAGGGGGGGAAATGTGTAATTAAATTAGTTATGAAAAGTTAACAAAGGGGGTAACTGAATATTTTCTGTAAAAAGCTTATTCAAGGGCTATTAAACCATTCAAACGCGAAAAGACTCAAGAATACTGGCGCGCGTCCACACACACACACACACACACACTCGTGCGCACAGACATCGCGCGGCCGCACAGACATCTCTCAAAGACTATAGAATTAGATTGAACGGACAAAAACTCACAAAAGTATGCCAAAATGTCCGCTTTGTCGAGTATCATCGTAAGCACAGTCTTAAATGAGTTAAATAAAGTCTTAAATGACCGTTAAGAGTTGTGAGGACATCGGAGGTGTGTCAGATCCGCGTCATGTGCTGCCGGTCTTAAAGGGACAGAAGCCTAATAAACCCGCTGCTATGTTAATGAAAATCACTCACTGCTCTTAACTGAGCTTTTGTAGATTTAATAAGGATTAATCTATATTTAATTTATAATTGAATAAATTCATTTTTTCATTTGCAAAAACCGATAAACTCCATTTAAAAAAAAAAAAAATTAACTAAGCTTTACATTATTCTCCATATATAGCACGTTCTGTATCCTAAATCCATTTTGTCAGAAAAGCCGGTTTTGTCCACTGTCAGGCATCGCAAGTTCACGTTTTACAACAGAAGCCGACAAGCGCCCTTGTTGTTTGTGTACAGAAACCGATAAGTCCGTTTTAGCGAATCAGCGAACAGTATTCAGGTCAGGTGACAACGCTTCTAGTCACTTCAAAAAGACGCGCTAGCTGAGGGAAGTTTTGTCAAAGCTGACTAAAAGTGATCGAGGATTTATAATTTGGACTCCTGTAAGTCCTTGAACACCATACATGACTTACATGCTGAAACCTTGTTTGTTCTTTTGCGCGTGCGCGTGTGTGGATCTGTGTGTGTGTGTGTGTGTGTGTGTGTGTGTGTGTGTGTGTGTGTGTGTGGATCTGTTAGTGTGTGGATCTGTTAGTGTGTGTGCATACGTGAGTTTGAGTGTGTTTTGAAATGCAATAACAATGCAATTACTTGGGTTTTAACTCTGAAACATGAAATGTGGAGTTATCTTCTTTTGCCAAAAAACTACTGTTGAAGTTATCTGCTTTTAATAAAAAACATACTTTCAGTGAACTTTAATTTTTTAATTTACCTGTATTTTTTTTTTTAGTTATTATTAATCAAAACAACCCAACTGCAGTTTGATTGATATTTTTTGGAATGTACAATAAAAAAAAAAAAAACATGATTTGTTAGAATGAATAAAAATGGAGTTAACTGTTTTTGCAAATAAACTCTTCAATTTATGCAGTGAAGACAGTGAAGTGTTTGATAACTACTCAATTTATGTCCTACCTGTTAGATCAAATATTTAAATAGCCTACTCTCTTTTTGTTGTTTCTACATTCATTTGGACATTACAACTTACTAGTGCTGTCATTTAAAGTACACAATTTTAGTAAAAGTCAATGGGAGACTTGAATGTTTTATTGAAAACCTGTTGTGTACATTTGAAAAACAACCACTGGTAAAATTTACCCCATGGCTGTTCTAGTGTTAAATAATATTAATTTGCCTGATTTTGATGTGCATGATGCCTTCTGCCATTTAAAGGCATTTTAGTAAAGCAATGCTGATGCTTTTGGTTGGTTCTCTTGTTTGAATTTGCAGCACACCACGTCTGCCAACATCAATCCACATTGCCGCTGAAAGCTTTAGGCTACAACCTGTCTGAGAGTTGCCACCATGGAGAGTGATAAAAATATGTTCCAGTGCTGGAAATTTAAAAATAATTTCATCCAGAAATCAGAAAAGGGCACACATATGTTTGCTAACTATCAAAATGCTATTAAATATTTCTTGTTATGATTGTATTTAACCTCAGAACGATCTCAAAGTAAAAAGAGGTGTGAAAGTTTGATTTTGTGGTGGCTGTGCTTTAAAAATGTGTGATGAAGGTTTTTGAAAGTCTGACAGTAATCAGTGTTGCGTACTACTGTAAAGTTAACCCTGCCTGCTTTAAATGTTTGAAAATGATTAACAGTTGAAAACATTCATTAGAAATTAGAAGTAATCAAAAAGTAATCAGTTACTGTACATTACTTTTAATAAAGTAATTGAAATTAAATTACTTATTACATTTTAAATAGGGTAACTTGTAATCTGTAACCTATTACATTTCCGAAGTAACCTTCCCAACACTGCAGATGCCCACAGATGGTGTGATGTTTCACTAGAGGGCACCACATGAATCTTTTAAAAGGGTAACCTTAATTTATAAGGGCCCTCCTTCACTACTGTATGTGTTTCTAAAGCTGATAGGGAAGCTTGAGATTTAAAGTGCCCCTATTATGCCATTTTAAAGGTTCCTCGTTTTTTTTTTTTTTTTTTTTTTTTTTTGGTTTACATTAATGTAACTTTGATTTTCACATAATATACATTGCACATCACCTCATTTCTCAATGAGTCTGAAAAGGGTTTGTTCGAGGATTCATTTTCTCTTAACTCCTCCTTTGCATGATCCTACTTTGCCCTGATTGGTCAGATGGCACAGTCTTTTGTGATTGGTCTATTGCTAACAGAGCGTGTCGGAAACTAAACGCCTATTACCATATCTGAATTTCAGCTTTGGAGGCTTCCTCAGCACTTGATACACAGTGATACAAACAGTAACAATGGCGTCTGTTTTACCGTATCAAGCTCGAATCCTCATCCTTTGGAAGTGGATGCAAAGCGCAGAAAACAGTGTCTTCTCAACATATCAATCAAACTCTTCCAGGCCTCAGCTACAAATACAGTGTTTGAGGGCGGGTCAAAGTAGACTTTGTCTGCGGGCAGCCAATGAACACCATAGGCGACATTATGAAAATAAGTTACACATCTATGGAGGTTTGTAACAGGAAGCAAGACCGGAATTGCTAACCACTCATATCAGCAGTTAAAGAGATAGTTCACCCAAAATATAATTCAAACAGGTCTGGAGCAACTTGACGGGGAGTAAATGACAGAATTTTAATTTTTGGGTGAACTATGCCTTTTTTACTCACATTTAACGTTGATGAAATTCGTTTATTACGATAGGAATCCATGGAATCAGGAATTTCTTTTGTGAGCAAAGGATTTCACAACTTGCAGATTGTATTGAGTCTGAAAAGGGGGTTTTAATGGCGTTCAAGCAATTTGTCAGCAATATAAACAGAGTCTGAAAGAACATTTCCAACCACTTTGTCTCAACAGTTTGCCTGTTATTCAGTAAATGCATGAATCAGCCAAATGAGAACGGAGAACTCCAGTCATAGATCGAATGTTTTATAGCTCTTCATTAAAACTTGCTATCGATTTGATTCAATGCAGACTAATTGCATGTATTAGGGCATGTTTTCCAATACGGTTCTTCAGAAAGTGCTGGAGGGCTATTAATACTAGCTGTAGTTCCTGGCAGTCCAGAGGGATACTTGTGAGGCTGGATACTGTTTCAGCTGCATCTGAGGGTCAAACATCTGTGTCTCCCAATCCAGTATTACTGAGAAGATTGAGACATGATGCACACAATGTTCAGCTGTATTGCATACGTCAACATTCCAGCTACAGTATCAGTTTTGTTACAGAGATACTTCATGATTTATGGCCACTTTGATGTTTCAGAAATTATCGAGGAAAGATATTCGCATACAAAAACACTTTTTTATTGAATTTTGTTCAGATACAAAATAAAAATTTGCTTTTTATTTATTTTGTCACTTATTTCTTTCACAGTAAAACCGGAAAAAAGTGAGTGAGTAGTACTTAGTATGTATATATAAATGTATAGCAGCTTTTATTTATATATAAATATATTCACTGTAATTTTTTCAGTTTTACTGCTAAAGAAACTATTAGTAATTTAAAATGTGTAGTTATATATATTTATATGTATTTATATATAATAGGTTTTTTTACTTTTACTATATAAGTGTGTGTATATATGTATGTTTTATATATTTATAAATATATATATTTATATATATTTATATATATTTATATTTATATATATTTATATTTATATATATATTTATATTTATATTTATATTTATATTTATATTTATATATATATATATATATATATATATATATATATATATAAAATTAGTTTCTGCGTAATGCTTCATCCACACCACTAGGCGTCACTATAAGCCCAAGACGAATACATAGCGCAATATTAAAAATAGGCCTACTGAATGTACTTTTAAGGGTCATGTTTTTGTAAGTAAAGAAACAAGAACAATATTAGGATGACTCATTTTCATTATAAAAACTGTTTATCTCAAAATTATGCTTTTGGCTCAGAAATGAGGGGAATGTAAACTTCCAATAAACCACAAATGAAATTACTTTAGAGAAGATTTCCTTTGTTCATTCACATTCAAAACCAGCACTTTCGTATTGAGCAGGACAAACTTCAGGGCTTCCTTCTAGCAGATCAGACTGCAGCTGTAGACGACAGACCGTGTCTGAGACTAAAAAGGGCAAGTCTTAATCAAGGTATGTAATAATAATCCGGAAAGAGTCAGGAGAGGAACAGCGCATGCAGAAGATACCTTCCAATCTTCCGGATCTCCAGTCTCGGGTTTCACCCCCCTTGCTTCATGCCACGGTCGCCTATCAGCAAAAACATGGTCATCAAACTCAACTGACACCCTGCTAAAACTGGTGACCATCAAACCCCAAGAACTGGCGCAATGCCTTGCAGTCGTATTCACTTTCTATGGAGGAAGCCTTGATCTGCAGCAGCTTAAGGTGTCGAAGTCAGCAGCAACTTAGCACTGTCTCACACTATGAACCTGCTGAGCTTCAGTAGCAGGTGTGCTTTAGCTTGTTTTGACAAAAACATTTTTCACCTTAAATGTAGCAATTAGGTGTTGTTGCAAACAATCTATCATGCTCCATTTAGGTCACAGAATAATTTTACGTGAAAATGCGCTAATAATGTTTAAGAGGATGATCATTTAAAACCATCACCCATATATCAGTCACGTCTGACTGAGAGGACACAGCTATGTTTGCAATAGTAGCTGCTAGTTAGCTAAGTCTTATAGTTACTAAAAATGAAAGATGTTAAAGGATTAGTTCACTTTCAAATAAAAATTTCCTGATAATTTACTCACCCCCATGTCATCCAAGATGTTTAAGTCTATCTTTGTTCAGTCAAAAAGAAATTAAGGTTTTTGATGAAAACATTCCAGGATTATTCTCCTTATAGTGGACTTCAATGGCCTCCAAATGGTTGAAGGTCAAAATTACAGTTTCAGTGCAGCTTCAAAGCGCTTTAAACGATACCAGATGAGGAATAAGGGTCTTATCTAGAGAAACGATCAGTCATTTTCAAAAAAAAAAAAAAATGAAAATGAATATGCTTTATATAAACAAATGATCGCCTTCCAAGTGCTTCCACCAAAACCGCACTTGAAAAAATGGAAATACAGCGTAAGCTTTTTGAAGAATATGAAAGTGCGGTTTTGGTGGAACCACTTGGAAGGCGATTATTTGTTTATATAAAGGCGATCATTTGGTTATATAATTTTTTTTAAAAATGACCAATTGTTTCGCTAGGTAAGACCCTTATTCCTCGTCTGGTATCGTTTAAAGCGATTTGAAGCTGCACTGAAACTATAATTTTGACCTTCAACCATTTGGAGGCCATTGAAGTCCACTATAAGGAGAAAAATCCTGGAATGTTTTCATCAAAAACCTTAATTTCTTTTTGACTGAAGAAAGAAAGACATGAACATCTTGGATGACATGCGGGTGAGTAAATTATCAGGAAAATTTTATTTGAAAGTGAACTAATCCTTTAAATTGAAATTTAATTTTTTAGTAGTTGAATTTTGACTGTTGAATTTCATCTTTTTAATGGTGATTAATATAAATAATTATGAAATATAAATTGTTTTCCATCTTTTATATTTTATTTCAGTACTATTTTAATGAACGAAAACTATTTAAAATGTTTTAATTCTGTTCAACATTATCAAAACTGCTTATTTGTCACATGTGGAACTTGATAGTCCAATATTCATTCACTTTGGTTGTCCAGAAAGAAAGAAAAAACGAAGCCTGGACATTCACATAATGACACAAGAGTGAGTAAACGAAATAATTTTAGAATGACCTATCCCTTTAAAAAGGAACATTACCTCACATGCAAATCAACTTCTGAGCCAAAAAGTACTTAGTATGTGAATGAGTACAAATTTGTCCCACTATACACATTCACTAGTGTTTTTTAGGGTATACTATCACACACAGTGGATGGTGAAAGCTTTAAGCTCTCTGTTGGACAAGACTGTGTAATATGAGTTGATAAACTAAACAGAGACGTTCTCTAAGTTCATCTGAGTTTTATTTAGCCACAGGAAAGACTCTTATACTATTATATACGCAACTGCACAGAAGCAGAGAGTAACTTTCATTGAAGATTGTCGTCGCCACAGTTCGCAGCTCCATATTAAGACCTTTGAAATCTGAGGGCTTAAGGGTTGTCATACATGAAAACATGATAAATTCCTTTGATGTACCATTACACAACAAGGTGGAACGTGAGCCCAGATCCCTCTGGGAGCCTGACGGCATCTGAACATTGCCGGAATTCCATGCTGACGTTTTGGGTGTGAATTGAATGATGATATCTCGTCCCATAGGGCTGTCCTTTACTCACATGACCAGTGCTGCTGCCATTTATTAAGGTGGCATATTGCATACTGTCAGCATTTTCCTCTCATGGGAATCCCTGGCCTTTCTGCCTTGGCTAGAGAGATTTTCCTGTTATCGGGTACATCTCCAAGATTCAATCTGCTGTTACTGATTGCTTGGAAACTCCTAACTGATTTATCATGTCTGTTTATATCCATATGCAGAGTTATTTTTAATGTCAGGAGCAGTAACAGTGTTGTGTAATTCATTAATAAAGAAGACAATCGTAGTGGTACCTTTTTATAATTTGGGGTAAGTAAAACTGCCCAGCAAGTTTGGCAAACATTTAACCCAACCACTGGGTTAAAAACAACCCAAGTTGTATTGAAAATGGACAAACACAGCGATTGGGTTAAATGTTTGCCTAACATTCTGGGCAGTTTTATTTAACTCAACTATTGTTTAAAAATTACTATATGACTGACTTAAAATGAACCCAAAATAGGTTGGAAATTAAAAATCAGACACATAATTACTAGAGGCAACAATAATAATCAAAAGTTTTAAATTTAATCAATGTTTATTGTTTAATTATTATTAATTGAACTTATTGAGAAATGTTCATTTATTAAACTTTTTTTTCCATATTTTGGGTTCATTTTAAGCAAGAAATACAGTAATTTTTAAACAATAGTTGAGTTAAATAAAACTACCCAACAGGTTAGGCAAATATTTAACCCACTCGCTGGGTTAAAACAACTCAGTCGCTGGGTTTGTCCATTTTCAACCCAACTTGTGTTGTTTTTAACCCAGCATTTTTAGAGTGTATTAAAAATGGATCAAAGACTTCTGACAAAGATGCTGAAAGAAGGAAATTACAAGATTAGAACATAACATACAACTAACTAATTGATAAGCTTTTAGAAAGGATTAAAAACACTTTCCATTTCTTTTGTTATTAAGTTGCAGGTCTAATTATGGTTATATAGGCTACTGTGTGACTCCAAATAACATGATAAACTGTAAAAAATGACTGTGATTTTAACAGTAAAAGACTGTAAAAATGCTGCAGTGAAAAACTGTCAATTGGTTTACAAAAAGTTTCCGTACTATATACGGTGAATAACTGTAATAGATCTAACGGTACATTTAATGTAATTTTACGGTAAAATACCGTTAAATTCACAGTTTTTGGAAGTGAAAAATAACAATTCATTGTAAAATTTACAGTGAAAAACCGTAAATTGACATTCCCACAATTCCCTGCATGACACTTCACATTTGATATATTTTCGTTGAAATAACTCTGTTTCTTCTTAGTTTTTCTCTTTTTTTTCTAATCAGTTATGTACATTAGGGTTTTATGTTAAATTAAATTAAATTTAAATGTTAAATTAATGTTTATTGCATTTTTAAAATTTCATGCATGTTACCATGATGGTG
The DNA here is from genome assembly GCF_024489055.1 of Chanodichthys erythropterus. Lineage (NCBI taxonomy): Eukaryota > Metazoa > Chordata > Actinopteri > Cypriniformes > Xenocyprididae > Chanodichthys > Chanodichthys erythropterus. The sequence continues at coordinate 15,213,473 of NC_090244.1, forward strand.
TTTAGTGTGTGTGTGAATGACACTTTGTGCACCTTCTATATGTTAGTGTTGTCCTTCTCAACTTGTGGAAAATCTGCTTGTGATAAATTTTGATTCATCATGTGACTCTCATCACCACTGTGTTTGGTGACTGTCAGTGTATTATAAAGGTACAAAACAGATATTAGTACTTCATTAGGTTGTTAAATTAACATTATATCAGTTAATGAAATACGTTATTTTACCATAAATTTAACAGATTTTTTTTTACGTTGCTACTGTATTTTTTACGGTAAAGTTCTGGCAACCACAGCTGCCAGTTTTTTACCGTAAATTTTACTGGGATTTCTTTCTGGAATGCTAATTTTACCAAGGGAACCCCGCCAAAAAGCGGATTGTACCCCCAAATTTTTTACTGGAGACTGGACTTATTCTCACAGAATTAGGGCCCGTTCACACCAATAAAGATAACTAATGATAACTATATTATCATCCACACTAATGCACAATATTATTCTGTTTATTTCAAGCGCGCAGCAGTTTTGTCATCTGTTGCTTTCAAAGCCCACTGAACGCGCAGCATTATTCAGTGTGTTGACGTAATTTCAACTGAAACAGGAAGACGGGGTGGGACATATGGAACAGCTCCTCCCTTTTTAAAAAATAGCCAATAGCATTTCATTTATATAACAGCTCAGCCAGAGCTGTTGAGCTCAGAAAAGCCTCAGTTTCCTCCTAATCTCTAACCGTTTCTCTTCCTAATCTCCTTCATATCGCTTTAAAATATAGCATTCTGTGCAGAATTCAAATGGGTCTGATATGTTTTGTGGTCTGCGCCGACTCGCGCATATGATCTGCTCTGTGCTATCGTGTCTGGACAGGAGCAGACTGGCATGCGCTGCGGTGGTTTGTGTGACACTAACATGAAACCAGACTTCATTCGTCTTAATTGACCCTTCGCAAAGACCCGCCCCGCTTAGTTACTGTTGCTTTGTCCGACAAGCCATGGAGCTGTCAAGCCAAACGCAGTGTAAAATATATTGCGGAGCAAAAAGGACACTGACAACACGTTGACAAACAAGACAGAGCAGGTTACTTATGATATTAAACAAAGCCCCAGCTTTCAAATTGTGTATTTTTTTTTAAAGAAATTTGAACAATAAAAACCGATTTGTGGCTCTTTAATGTGTCGTGACAGCGCCTCAGCTCAAGCGGCTCGTGAACCAATCATCTCTTCCTACTACTTAATTTATAGCATCAAATAAACATGAATGAACATGAGAAGGAATGTTAATTAAGATGCAGAAAGATGTAAACACACACCATTTTTCAAGTTCAAGTCCACCGAGGTTAATCTTCTAACTCCTGACTGCAAAATGGCGGATTCTGCGTTATGATTGGTTAGATCGCTTGTCAATCAAACTCCCGGCAAAGGGTCAGGTGTTCCCTATTCCCTATATAATGCACTATGCACCATTAATCATGTAGAAAATAGTAAATGTGTGACCAATTTTAGCTACAGCTATTTATAATGTAGGGGGGCGGGATGCTTTAGATTCTAGAGAGCATTTGATTGGACAGAAAATCAGTGATGTCATCAAAATCATTGATCCATATTGGCGGATGCGGGAGACTGACGTTTAGAACGCTTATATCTTCTAAATACGAATTTTGTCATTGTTTTGGAGCATGCTAGCTAACAGATAACAGTAAGGCTAACATAATATTCATTTAAAAAGGCAATTTTTTAAAATTCTTTAAATGCCCGAGCTCTTTAAATTTGGATGGATTCTGATTGGCTGTCAAAGTTTCTTTATTCATCAGCTGGGGGAAAAAAACGTTCTGAAAATGATTCCCGTTTCTCTTTTTCGTTGTAGCTGTGGTGTGGAGTAACCTATTCTCATAGAATTAGAACAATTATTAAAACTTTATCGTTATCGTTACAGTTATCATCCTTGGTGTGAGCGGCCTTTAGGCTTTTTTTCCTCAAATTGTAGTTATTCGCCATGTTAGTAATTTTCCATATTGTTGCATGCATATAAATGATGAGAACCACTGTAGATAGAGGTCCCTAACTGGCTCTGCTGAAAATAAGGATATTGTTATAATCAGAGCACATCAGGTCTAAAACCAACAAGCAAACAAGCAAAATCACATATAAAATCAAGACAGCTGATCCATACAACTTCCAGCACACAGGTGTCGGAGGTGTGGTGATTCTCTCTCTTTCTCCATATCAATCAGCACCAATGAATATGAGGCATGATCACATTTCTACTTGGGGCCTCATGGTGTTAGTTGTAAAGTGTACAGTGTAACTGATGCTAAAGCTTCATCCACTGCGGGTGCTCGGGTGTCAGTCAAGCCAGCACTTTCACCTCAGTTCAAGGGGCCCCAGGCGTGAACAGCACTAAAAAAATTGGGTGTGAAATAAACTTTTTGGAAATTTGCTAACTATTTGTAAATTTATCATAAATGGGTCATTTGTGGAGGGAAAAAGACAATATCATGTGTTAAACAAAACATAAATATGATATTTTATATATATTATGTAGCCCTATATATTTATAATTCAAATGTACTTGATAATACAATGAATAAAAACAACGTCAAGCTCTTCAGTCTTCAAATTACGGGTTCTAACTTCGTGCCAGTAAAGTTCAAAACACCCAATGCGCTCTGCTTCAGTGTGCCAATCAAAGTCAGCCCACCCTTTGCAGTCTTAAGCAGTCTGAGGGGTACTATATCTGTTTAAGCTCTCTGCTGAGCATGTTGTCAGAATGACTTCTATTCCCTTACACCAAATAAATCAATTTTAAAAAAAGTTTTAGAAGATAGTAAAGTTTTAGAAGTTAGTTTAGGGCTCGATCTCCGTCAGACTGGAGCTATCGGATCCAAAAAACTGGTGGAGTGGCGGCAAGTCGTGGAGGAACAACAGACAACACTCTCGAGGGGCAAAGATGTCCCGCGAGAACCAGGATGAGACCGTGGTGGACCACGCTGCTCCCTTCCAGGACTTCTGCGAAGTGGATCGTCCTGAGGAGTGCTGCGAGCTCGTCACCATCAACATTTCAGGTCTGCGTTTCGAAACACAGCTTAAAACACTCGCCAGATTCCCGAACACGTTGCTAGGAGACCCGATTAAAAGGATGCGGTTCTTCGACCCGTTGAGGAACGAGTTCTTCTTTGACAGGAACAGACCAAGTTTTGATGCTATCCTGTATTACTATCAATCAGGTGGGAGGCTTCGAAGACCCATCAACGTGCCGGTGGAGATTTTTATGGATGAAATCCAATTTTACGAGATCGGTGATGACGCCATCCAACAAATCCGAGAAGACGAGGGTTTGTTGAAAGAAGACGAACGGCCAATGCCGTCCAGTGAGTTTAAGCGTCAAATCTGGCTGCTGTTCGAGTATCCTGACAGCTCAGGGCCAGCCAGAATCATCGCTATAGTATCTGTAATGATCATCCTGATATCCATTGTTATCTTCTGTTTAGAAACTTTGCCGGAATTTAAAGAGGATGATCGTGTGTTCAATAACCACCTTGCGCCGAACGGAACGACTTCAGGAAAAAGATCGAGTACATTCACCGATCCATTCTTCTTGTTGGAGACAATCTGCGTTGTTTGGTTTTCATTTGAACTGCTTGTACGGTTTCTTGCATGTCCAAGCAAAACTGCCTTCTTCAAAGACATCATGAACACCATAGATATTGTGGCTATTATTCCATATTTCATTACTTTAGGTTTAGACCTTTCTGAGTCCGAAGCAAGCTCACAACAGACCACGTCTCTCGCCATACTGAGAGTTATCCGCTTGGTGCGCGTATTTAGGATTTTCAAACTCTCACGGCACTCCAAGGGTCTCCAAATTCTCGGCCAGACCCTAAGAGCGAGTATGCGAGAACTTGGACTACTGATATTTTTCCTTATCATCGGCATTATATTGTTCTCCAGTGCGGTTTACTTCGCCGAAGTGGACGACCCAGAATCGTCTTTTACTAGTATCCCTGACGCGTTCTGGTGGGCGGTTGTTACCATGACTACTGTTGGATATGGTGACATGTACCCCGTCACAATTGGAGGCAAAATTGTTGGATCAATGTGTGCCATTGCAGGAGTTCTTACAATCGCACTGCCTGTACCAGTTATCGTGTCGAATTTTAATTACTTCTATCACCGAGAAAACAACGCGGAGGAGCAAGTGGAATATACGCACGTAACTTGTGGCCGCCCTTTGTCTTCGCTATGTGACCGAAATAAAAGCGACAGTAAACCCTCTCTGGTGATATCAGAGAATTCAAATGATGACGACTGGAATTCATTAAGCATATCAAATTTGAATCCATCAGAGGAACATACATACAAACTCACAGATGTATAAGAAATCCAAAAAGAGTACCGTATAGAGGGTGCATTGACGTCACTTTCCCGCCGGAACGCGCTCCCTCAGCTGGACTGAGTGGCAAAAGAACCTGGTGACTGGATTTAATAGGGGAACTGCGAAAACGCGAGTAAAACAAAAACAATCCTTATAGCATGTTAAAGAAACCTAATCCATAGATATTGAGATGCAGCCAGGAATCATGTTTCCTGACATTTATGTGCACCTGATTTCGGGGAAACACATAAAGCAAATCTGCCTGCTAATGCTTTATATAAATACAATATAGGTAAGTGTTAGGCTATAACAATGTTATATCGTTCAGGGTTGCCAGGTTTTCACAACAAAACCCGCCCAATTTCTCCTCAAAACCAGCCCAAAACTAGCCCAGTCGCATTTCAGGGGGGTCCCATGGTAAAAATCGTGTTCCGGGGGGGAAACATTAGCATGGAAAAATTCGCATTCAATCCGCGGAAATGAAAAACAACCCGCGGCAACATTGTAAAAGTAGCCCAATTCCGCAGGAAAACTGCAGACTTGGCAACACTAATCGTAAAATCGTCCAGCCCTAAAACTTGTATAGTTTTTGTCAGTGTTTATTTAAAACACCAGGCTATGCACAATATAAGATGGTAAATATTTCATTGAATTGCCAACACAATAGATATAACAATACAATAGGATATGATTTTACCCCAAAATCCAACATTTCTCTGCCTGGAGTCCAGCTGTTTCTGTGAATAGCAGCAATCCATTTGCTTCTTTTTTCTGTATGCAGTCTGTAAAAATATACCTCAGATTTTGTGTCAAAGCTATTTGACGCGGCATTCACGCTGAAAACCACTCAGTCTTTTTGCCACTCAGTGGGCGTAACCGCAGTCAGAACGGTCGACTGTGACGTCACGTGCATACGCTCTATAGCCTACTTTGGAGGTTCTTGTTTCTAGAGCTCCAACTCTAGAGAATGACTGTAGACTAGTCAATATATGTGACATTCACATTAGTTGAATTCGAAACTAGTGTGCCAAGTTCCTACACTGAGAGAAGGTGCTTTATGTAAACAGTAAATTATTTGTTTACTTGTTCAAGTGGACAGCGCCGCTCAATCTTAAAAGGACCTATGTGATCTAATGGGTATTGATCGCCCCCTTGCGGCTGGGTGAGGAATCTGTAGAGAGTCATCCAACAGCCTACCTGTAACCTGTTTGAGAACGCAAATGTCACATTCACTGATGGGTGCATGTCTCATTATCTGTGTCACCGCCTTGATGGTACTTCTATTGCAGGATGCAGCAGGTGTATGAAGGCATTTTCTTCTCTATAAAGAAGACAGAAGTTCATATTGCCTTCGTAAACTTGCAATATGTGTGCATTATAAACTTTTCTGTCCGTGACGGTTCGTCAGAGGAGAGTAAGTGTGTAGTCGAAAGGAATGTAATACAATTAACTTTTTCCATTTACCTATTAATGTACATAACGCAAATACATATCGTGAAAATATATAGGCCTACACATGCTTTCAGTATGACGTTAGTGCGTCATCAAACTTGTTGTCAGACAACAGGTGAAGCGAAACTTTCAAATTTAACCATGATGAAATACAAAATTAATGAAGGATATAAAAAAAGTGAAAGTAAAAATGTTAACTCACAGGCCGCCACTGATTTTTGTAATATATTGTAGTATATTTGTAATCTTGAACTTATTATTTATACATTTATTTAAGCTTTGTTTAAGCCTTCATTATGTCATTGCCTTATTGCTCTTAAAATATCTCTGCCTTGTGTGTATATGTAATATGTGTGCTTTAAAAATTCAAGAGTTGCTCTTTGCACATGTTGCCCTTGCTCAGGATAAAATGAAACTGGTCTGACACTAGATATAATTGTTACCTTAAAATTTGTTTTGGTTATTAACCTGCCAACATGACATCAGACCAAGTGAATTAACTATTTTTTTAACATATTAATGAGGTATGAATTAACTTATTTTTGCTAAATAAATATTTTGTCACATTCATAATCAAAATTAGTTTGAATCATTTCTCTTTTTTTTTTCCTGTGATAGTTAATATCTGAGTGATCAAAAATATTATCCTGTGAAAGATATTGTAAATTTCATTTTAACCGTATTTATTTTGCATTCGTTTTGCATTATATTTATACAAACGTGCAAAAATGGTATGCGTGTTCACTGTAGCATTGTGTCATGTTACCTTGCTGTCTATACTTAAAAGAAAATAATATATTTTTGTTTATACAGTTTGACTAGATTCAGATTCAACTTTTCGAGGTGTGCAATTATATTATGTCTCCAAAATCAAGATAAAGTAATTTGGTCATAGTCAGTTTAAACAGAGAGATGAAAAACTTACAAAACTGCACAATTACTCCATCAATAATGTATAACAGGTGGGATCTATGACACTTCAGACAGCTCTGATTAATGACTACCAATGCATTTTATGTTGACTGAACTAATCACTGCACCGAAAGTAGGCCTACATGTATTGAGGGGAAGTCATTGAATTCCTCCTGAGTGGAGGAAAGGGCTGCCCATTTCTTATTCATGATATTTAGCAGTTAAGAGCTCACTGGAGCTGCTGTTCTAACAGTGCCTGACAATGAAAACTGTTGTGCTCGTACTCTGGTTGGCTGATCAAGATTTATCTGAAACCAATTAGTAAATCAACTCAGATCAACTGATATACCGTCTACGTTTCACAGATCATCTTATATATTTTAGCCTATATTTATTTTATGTATCTTTTTATTAAAGCTTTTCCCTTTATTAATTAAGCCACGTATTGTGTTACATGTTACTGATACTATGAAAAGACGTCATGCACTGATCAATCAATCATTTCTCTTGTGTTTACATCGTTTGATGATGTTTGTGCGCCACCTACTGGTGAATCTACAGACGTGTAGGAGTTATTTGTGTTAATTTAATTAATGATTGTATTATTAATTCATCATCAGATTAATATTGTAATAATACTTTCCTTAATTAAGTTATATATATATATATATATATATATATATATATATATATATATATATATATATATATATATATATATATATATATAGGCTAGGTCAGTTATGTTTTTTAAATACATTTAAGCTTCTAAAGTTTTAGTGGAGCTTAAAATAAACATCTTGGCGGTGTAACAGAGATTGTAAAATAACAAAAATAAATAATAAATAAATAAAATGAGTGGAATTCTTAAAAATGTTTGAAAATTTTAATAATATTTCATTATTATTACAATATCATAAATAATATTTATTAAAATATTATTGTCTGCTAAATTCAAGTAAAATATCACGTTTTTTCAAGGTAAATGGAGACACCTAAAGCAATTTCTGAGGAATATTCATTGATCAAAACAGTTTGAAAACTATAATAGTAGGCTACTTAGTATAAATGCTATATATATATATATATATATATATATATATATATATATATATATATATATATATATATATATATATATATATATATATAGCCTATGCTATATTATTATTATTATTTTTTTTTTTAGAAAATTGTACATTTTCCCAAACACGAATATAATAACTGGCACATGCCAACTGCATCTTAAAATGATTTCTCTTTTTCTGTCACATCGGATATCATTAGCACAACAGTGGTTGTATTCTTGATAGATATTTGTGAATTATAGAGAATGATTCCGCACTATTATAAATGACCAAAATGTTAAAACAAATAACTCACAAATTCAAACATTCAAAGATTTTAAGAAAAATTAATCCAGTTAATTTTTGAGAGTGATAAATGTGAAATTTCGGAGGATGAAAATGCCTATAATTGGCATATGCTGGCAAGAGCTCTAACCGAGGTGCTACAAAAATCGCCGTCCGTCCAAGTACATACACCCACGTTATTCTAAAAATATTCCAACCCCCGCACGATCTAGCCTCAAACAACACGCATGGAGCTGTGCAGCTCCATAACCTCTTTTTGGATGGAAAAAAGTCGCATTATTGCACGAAGAAGAGCACTTTAGAGAAGTCGTCTTTTTATTGTGGTTATTGGTTAGTGTGGTCAGTTAAAGTATCTGTGCACATTAGTGCTCGGCGAATCAGATACTGCGCCAGTGTTGGCACATAAATGCTCTCGCGCATTGCGTGGACAAGCACTTGTGGCCACGCGCGGTCTGCATTGCGTCGAACCCCTCCCCCATACTGTCCAACCCCCCTCTCCCGCTCCTCGTTCTCCCATGTGCAATACAGTGCAACAATATGTTGGGCATGATTAAGGAATTATTCCCTCTCCCCTTATTGATCGCCCCTTTAAGAAGCCTTTCGCTTCCATACCCCCTGTCAGTGTGTCCAGATAAAATAGACCGCTCGTCATCTTGTCTACTCGTAAGAGGGAAATTTTGCTGATGCAGTAATGTCTGGAAATGGTATGGTTCGCTTTTGCCCCCTTAATGTATCTCCCGCCTGAGCTGAGCTGCAGCATTAGAATTTCTCATGCAGTATAAGCCATTTACACCAAGGTGCCGCCGCACGAGCATGAGCGGAGGGAGGACGTTGCGGCTTCATGTTTTCTTTTAGCCTTTTTTCCCGCTTATTGTCTTTTAGCCCTCATTTAAACTGAATGTGAAGCTTTGTAATACACAGCAAAGCCATATTTCTTTCATTATTGCATCGCGTGCGAATGTCGTGAATCATTTCCGTTATGGATGTGACATTTATGGAGGGCAGCCGAACATTTTGAAAGTGAGAAGATGTGAAGAAGCTTTAACAAGGGCATTTTCTACAACAAAAGGGAATCGAGGGTGCATTACTGACAGGAGACTGCCGGCAGAAGACGCATTCCTTCAGTAGCGAGGTGAGCACTATAACTGCCTGTATCAGCCTGAAGTAAAAGTCATTTTCATGTTTTCCTATCAATTTATTTACTCAAACTTACATCTATGCTATTTAATAGTATGTTTCCCTATATAGTGAGAAGTAGATGTGCATGTATGTGGTGATGGAGCAAAAGTGACAGTGTCCTGTCACATCTTTTCAATAACCTAAATGAGCATAATGATTCAGAATTGTGCCCTTAAGGCTGTGCACTTCTGTAATTTATACATACAATAACAAGTAAATAAATAAATAAGTAGTGTGAACTTGCTGAGCAAGCAAATATCGCCGCTGTTCGATCCATTTTTCTCTGACTCGGTGACAGAGGCAGCCGTAGTGGATGCAGCGGAAAGGAGCGATGGTCGAATCAGTGACAACCGCAGTGGGGCCACACTGAGGAGAGATCAAGTTATACCCTATACCCGGGGACCGAGATAGATTTAAAGATCTGGAATCAGAGAAAAGGAAGGAAAGCGACGCCTTGGGAGGGCAATTGGATGTCTACTCAATTAAATTAACTCCTGCGGAGCTCCAACTTTGACCTGCAGGATGACAGTCGTGGCTGGGGACAACATGGACGAGACCTCTGCCGTGCCGGGACATCCGCAGGACACCTACCCCCCTGACCACGATGATCATGAATGCTGCGAACGAGTGGTCATCAATATAGCGGGGCTGCGCTTCGAGACCCAGCTCAAAACTCTCGCCCAGTTCCCAGATACTCTCTTAGGTAACCCAAAGAAACGGATGCGGTATTTCGATCCCTTGAGAAACGAGTACTTCTTTGACAGAAATCGTCCGAGTTTTGATGCCATCCTCTACTACTATCAGTCTGGTGGAAGACTGAGAAGGCCGGCAAACGTCCCATTGGATATGTTCTCGGAAGAAATTAAGTTCTATGAACTTGGGGTCGAGGCGATGGAGAAGTTTCGTGAAGATGAGGGCTTCATCCGCGAGGAAGAGCGGCCCTTACCAGAGAAGGAGTTTCAACGGCAAATCTGGCTTCTGTTCGAGCATCCCGAGAGCTCGGGGCCGGCCAGAGGCATTGCTATCGTATCAGTTATGGTCATTTTAATTTCCATCGTCATTTTCTGTTTGGAGACTTTACCTGAACTGAAAGAGGACCCTGCAGGGCGTATACAGACTATTGGCAACACCACCTTCTACTACAAACCAAACATCCTGACTGATCCCTTCTTCATTATAGAGACCCTCTGTATCATCTGGTTTTCATTTGAATTGATAGTGCGCTTCTTTGCTTGCCCAAGCAAAGCGGCCTTCTTTAAGAATATGATGAACACCATTGACATCGTGGCCATCATCCCCTACTTCATCACGCTGGGCACAGAGTTAGCAGAGGAGGCTGATGGAAAGGAGGGAAAAGGCGAGCAGGCAACATCACTGGCCATCCTCAGGGTGATCCGTCTGGTCAGGGTGTTCAGGATCTTTAAGCTATCAAGGCACTCCAAAGGCCTTCAGATTTTGGGGCAGACCCTCAAAGCCAGTATGCGAGAGCTTGGATTGCTCATTTTCTTCCTCTTCATTGGCGTCATATTGTTCTCCAGTGCTGTGTATTTCGCAGAGGCCGAGGAAAAAGAGTCGTACTTCAGCAGCATCCCGGATGCGTTTTGGTGGGCGGTTGTGTCGATGACTACCGTAGGCTACGGGGACATGGTGCCAGTGACTATAGGGGGCAAGATTGTGGGTTCCCTGTGCGCCATCGCCGGTGTGCTGACCATCGCCCTCCCCGTGCCTGTCATCGTGTCCAACTTCAACTACTTCTACCATAGAGAAACCGAAGGAGAGGAGCAGGCCCAACTCCTCAACGTGAGCAACCCGAACATCGCATCCGATTCCGACTCCAGTCGTCGCAGCTCCTCGACCGTCAGCAAGTCCGAGTACATGGAGATAGACGGAGACATAAACAACAGCATCGACAACTTCAGAGAGGCCAACCTCAGAACTGGCAACTGCACTATCACTAATCAGAACTGTGTGAACAAAAGTAAGCTGCTAACCGATGTCTAGAGACACAGTAGAAAACTCAGTCAAGTACTGACCGGTCACATATGAATGCTTACTTTACCTCCTCTCGTGAGCCCTTGCAATGCGAATATCTCTACAATGCAGACGAAAGAAAAATACTACACCAAAACATATAGAACATAACTGCAGCAAATGAGGCAGATGATACTTAGTCTAATACATTTCCAAAGAGGATGATTCCGAAAAAAAGCCTCCACGAGCACCTAGCTAACGTCCACAGGCATTGAAGGACTCTCGACGACAGGATTACTAAAAACTCACGCATGGACTGCAGACTACATTTCAGCAAGCTGCACATTGCATCCAGGAAAAGTGCATAAAAGACCAAGTGCAGTGTTCGGTGGACGCCTCGTCCGTAGGTGGTCTTCCCCAACTGACCAGCAAAGCACCTTATATGAACAGACTTATCTTCTGCTGGGATGCTACGGAGGCCAAGGTCATCGCCTCATGGACATCCGCATTGCTGCTATTTTCCAGCAGATGCTGTAATTTAGATATCACCAAGTGATTAAATGCCATGCCCTTTAGATATAAGACAGCACAATGCCGAAAGAGGAGCCTCATAGTTAGCATGTTTAGATTATCCTCGTTTTGATATTGGCATGCGTCGGACATTACCTCATGACGATAGGACATCTGTTCCTGTTTTGCTTTTCTTTTGCATTCGGTTCCATCAGCTCCCTCTCTCCATCAACCTCCTTATTTGTCGCCATGAAAAGTGCACTAGTGTGTCATGATTTGAGATGCTTATCATTTAGGTGTATTTAAAGACTGAATGTTTAACCTTACGGGAAACAGAATCTTAATGATATCATAGCATGTCAAAAGAACCTGCATTATGGCCTACTCAACTAAGGTACTGTGTATCCTAGTATATTTAATGCATGACATCGGTATAACAGCTTGTTGCAATTGAGATACCTCATAAGGGTGTCGTTGTTACAATCAGGGAAACTAGGGACGTCAATTCCTTGACATTTTCTGAAATGTGACAAAATATATATGCAAGCCCCAACGCTGGGATGCAAACTTTTCAATCTAAAAAGTAGTCAAAGACACAGAAAAAGAACTATCAAGATACTATCAAATGCATATACTCATACTAAGCGCACCTGTTAAAAAAAAAATAATAATATTGTAACTTAAATAGTGCAGTGCATGGGCATTCTCTCTCCTTGATGAGAAGAAAAAAAAAAAGAAAAAAGAAAACTATGGGCAATTATACTTCACGCTTCCATTTTGCGATCAAATTTAAGATTTACGATATCAAAAATCGCTTAATTTATCTTAGCAGGATGCAAAAGAGAACATGGCAGAATTTCTCATATTAGTTGCTAGTGCCTTTGACCCTATCAGCAACCGGACAGGTGAAAGTGCCTCAGAGTAACTGGAGTTTTAGGCAGGGCAAGGGAACAATATCTGCTCTGGAACTGTCATAATGTATGTCGAGGCTGGTCATTACAGTGTATTCGGAGTGCTTTTCATTTCCGTTGTTGTTTTGTTGAACGTGACACATGGTTGTCAGGCACAAACGCAAACATTTTCTGTGTTTTCATATGACAGCTGAGCTTGAGTATGAAATCAGACTTTTCACATGACAGGACCTTTCAGAGTTTTCGATCTGCCTTTCGTTGTGGTTTTGATTATGTTGTGCCATAATAAAGAGTCTACCTCAGTGAGGTCGCCGCACAGCTCACTGCAGAGCAGAACACGAGATACATAACAGCCTGTGAAGTGTGAGGATACGTCAGAAATAATACACTTAGTGTGCCCTAGAATTAGCCTTTTTTTCAAGCACTTACAACAAACGCAACAATGCGACCGTCCCTGACCCCTTGTATCTGTAACGCTCCATTGCTAAGCACAATCAACATTCACTTTGGTTCTGTTGTACGGTTTAGTCCTTTTTTAAAAGAGCGAGATCTGGGAAGAGACAACAGCACAGACTTTCCTATACCACAGGGTACAACGTAGATTCTCAAAAAGACTAAAGTTTAGACTTTCAAATTAAGACTATGGTGTATTATAATGACCAAATTTGAATGCAGACCTAACTAATTTAACGAGTTCAGTGTGAAATCTTTTGTTCAATGTTTGCATAGAGCGCAACTTTTCCTTTTTTCTTGATAATTAAAAAAAAAATGGCTTTAAAATAGCCACGATTAATTAGTCTTTTCCGTTTAACAAACACAAGCAAGTCTGCTAGACCAGCTCGTAAACAAGTTGCCTAATCATGTGACCTTTATTGATCCGTGAGGTGTGATTGTAATCAAAGGCAAACAGCAGTATTTTTCCTTGGGCAGTTTCCTATAACACTAACATGGGTTTAGTCGCCTCTGTGTCAGGAAGAAGTATTCAGGGTTTTATTCATGTGTTTTTTGTTCAGAATTCATAAAAATGGGCTTAGCAAACAAAACAAATCATGATGTTACTTTTTACCTAGAATTACCAGGCTACAAATCATTTTATCACAACAGCTTCATTTGATAATGTAAATGAAACTGATGAAATAAGGACAAACTGTTTCCACTGGGCATGTGAGTGGTGATCAAACCCTATGGTGCTATGCATAATCCTATATTTAATAACTACACCATAAATCATAGCAATAGGGATTAAGTGTATTACAGGACTGCTCCAGAATGCTTATTTTGATATTTACCAAGGGCTGTGGCAAGCAAACTTTTTATAAGAATAGAGATTTAAACCTATTATAATGCAAGAGAACAAACTATTTCCATCAATGATAATGTGTTAGTTGGCTAAATTAAGTTTTCATGTACTTTACGTTGAGAGACTATAACAGAAATTTTCCCTCTTGAAGCAAATCGTGTTAGTACTGTAGTACTAAGAAGTTTATTTTGCCTCTGATATGAGGTGAGCAACATTTAAAAAGGAGGTAGGTCTTTTATCAGTTGAGTCTGTAAAGGTGTAAATCCATAACACGCTACATGTTATTCATTTTGACTTATTTATTTGGAGTTTTGCATCGCTCAGAATTTCCTAACCTTATTTCAAGAAGGGATAAAAGTTCAAATACACTGTAGTGGAATAATAATAAAAATAAACGAATGACGTGCCGTCATAACCCGACGTGAAAGGTAGTTGTCGGAAAACGAGGAACCCTAGGTGTGCTCCCAGGTTGTGGCCTTTTGGAGGATGTTGCAGACATACTTATTTTCTTCACCTGCGTGGCCTCGTCTAGCTATATTACCATGTTATGTCCATGTGGCACTATAGTTAACTGTGCTATAACAAACCCATGCCCTTGATAAAACTACAGTAGACTCACAAACGAGTCCATAAGACAAGCCATTACAAATATATAGGAAGATTATAGCTTGTATTATCGATATCATGAAATAAAATAATGGCATTAGCATCGAAAATGTACTGTACGTTGTACTTTTTTTGTAATAACCTTAACTCCATACCGCCATACCAAACCAAAACTCGACAGCAACCTAGCAATTGCAAAAATCTGCATGGTGTATGGAAGACTGCATGAGCTTAGCCTTTCAAAACTGAGGATCAACTATATTCTGGTTGCATCATTTTTTTAAGCCCTTGCTGTCATTTGTTCCTAAAGCCATCTTCATTATTAATACGCCAACGTTATTTCTGTTCCCTTTTGTTTGGGAAAAGTTCTTTAATCCGTCAAACTCCACTGATCAGATTTCCGTGTTCAGTTTAATTATTTATTTTGGCTTCATTTGAGATTTCGCTGTTTGCTTTCAGGATGCTGAATGAAACAAGTCATGGATTATAATGTCGTGGAATGATGCATTTGACAAAACATACCCAAACTAGAGTCCATACAGCCATTACTGACCATCTCAGCTACGTGTTTATGTTAGACAGATGATGACTCCATGTTAATGGTTGTTCCATGTACATCTGGTCAAACTGTTCATGTCCTCTTAACATGTTTCTGTACGTTTTCTTTTTAATCTTTGTTATGCTAAGTTATTTTTTTAATGTTGTCGTACATTGACAAAGGCATGGTCTGTGATCTATGCAAGGGTTCTTTTGTTTCTTATGTCAAATATGATTTGATCATACATCTAAATCAATAAATTTTTAATTATCAGCTGTCAGGTGTATGTTACTGGTTTTTGGAGGTACGTTTTTAAATGCTATAGCTTTGATAACACAAGTAAATACCACATTTCATGAATGCGCTACAATTTTGTGTCCCATTACTTGCATTTTTTTTATGTTTGATAAATTATCTAACATACAATAAACTTGAAAAGTAGTTAGTTTAAAACACATTAAATGCCTGTATCCATAAAATTGTAATTTAAAAAAAAAGGAGAAAAAAAATTGCATTATGTTTTTTACTTGATTTATTTATTTGGTTGTTTTTCTATTTTTTTTTTTTTTTTTTTTTTTTTTTAAATCTTGCATAGAATTTTTTAAATATTTAATATCATAATTGTATCATAATCTGTTGAAATGATATTCAATGCTTATTAGTAAGAACTATTTTTTAAATGATTAATATATTTTTTTAATTATGAAATCATTTTAATGACCAAAACGTAATTTATGACCAACCCTGTTGCTGCATGATTTTCTGCATTAATATTACATAAAAAATGTGACATGCAGAAAGTGACACCATTCAAACACTTTCTTAAGCATGACTGGATGACAAGTAAATAGTTTTATTTCCGTTTTTTTTCAGTCGACTGCATTTGCCAAACATTTAACCTTGTAACCCAAATTATTGTACAATTTTTTTTATCATTTTGATGTTATAATTATTGTTATGACTATAAAATGACACAAACAAGGGTTTTAAAGGGTTGAAAAAATTGTCATCATTTACTCACTCTCATGTCAGTCTAAACCCGGAAGACTTTCGTTCATCTTTGAAAACGCAAATTAAGATATTTTTAATGAAATCTGAGAGATTTCTGTCCCTCCATTGACAGCTACGCAACTACCACTTTGACGCTTCAAAAAGTTCATAAAGAGATTTTAAAACTAATCCATGTGATTCGAGCTGTTTAGTCCAAATTTTCTGAAAAGACAATTACTTTATATGATGAACAGATTGAATTTAGGCTTTTATTCACATTTAAACATTGATCAGCGAACATAAACAGAACCTCATTGGTTCTCACACATCAAGCAAATATGCTTGGGCTTCCGTTTACCACAACTGATGTGTGAGTTGATCAATGTTTGTGATTTATTTCATTGTCCAATTGATGAAAAAGAGTTTCAAGGCCCTGTTTGTGGAAAGTGACAAAAATTCAGTCATGATAAAAGACATATGATGGATATCCTGCAGTGCAGAGCTGAACACTGGACACTCTGTCCTTAATTCAGACTTTTCAAAAACATCCTTAAATGGTTAGTTCACCCATAAATGACAATTCTGTAATTTATTACTCACCCTCATGTCGTTCCACACCTGTAAGACCTTCATTCATCTTCAGAACACAAATTAATGATATTTTTGATAAAATCCAATGGCTCAGTGAGGCCTCCATTGACAGCAAGATAATTAACACTTTCAGATGCCCAGAAAGCTACTAAAGATGTATTTAAAACAGTTCATGTGACTACAGTGGTTCAACCTTAATCTTATGAAGTGACGCAAATATTTTTTGTACACCAAAAAACAAAACAAAATAACGTCTTTATTCAACAATATCTAGTGATGGGCGATTTCAAAACACTGCTTCATGAAGCTTCGAAGCTTTACGAATCTTTTGTTTCGAATCAGTGGTTCGGAGCGCATATCAAACTGCCAAAGTCATGTGATTTCAGTAAACGAGGCTTCGTTACGTCATAAGTGTTTCGAAACGTTTAGAAATTTCAATGGTTCATGTGACAGTTTGATACACGCTCCGAACCATTGAATCAAAACAAAAGATTCGTAAAGCTTCGAAGCTTCATGAAGCAGTGTTTTAAAATCGCCCATCACTAGATATTGTTGAATAAAGTTGTTATTTTCTTTTGTTTTTTGGTGTACAAAAAATATTTGCGTCACTTCATAAGATTAAGGTTGAACCACTGTAGTCACATGAACTGTTTTAAATACATCTTTAGTAGCTTTCTGTGCATCTGAAAATGTTAATTATCTTGCTGTCAATGGAGGCCTCACTGAGCCAATGGATTTTATCAAAAATATCTTAATTTGTGTTCTGAAGATGAACAAAAGTCTTACGAGTGTGGAACGACATGAGGGTGAGTAATTAATGACGGAATTTTAATTTTTGGGTGAATTAACCCTTTTAGTAAGGTGATCATAATGGTAATGAGGACGGTCTATGGGTCTTTCTGTGTGGATATGTGTATTGTAACAGAAAGCCCCTAGTCATCCAGCTCACACTGAACTGACATGACAACAAAAGGATGTGAACGGGCAGTTTACATTGTCAACAAGATGTCTATCTCCTGCTTTCAATCCATCTACCGCCCGTTTCCTTTATATACACGCACATCAGGCACATTTGGTTTCCCTTGAGAGTTCAAAACACGATATTGGAGTGGCTTGTGCTTGGAGTACCCTTGCTCTCTCCTCCTCTGCATTGCCCTCTGGAGCTGCAGCAGTCCTCTGCAGGCTGGAGCTGGGGTGGGGTGAGCTGGCGTCAGGCCCAGTGCAGTTCCTGAGGCAGAGACACACGAGGAGCGAGCTCTGGGCTCCTGGGTCTCATCCCTCTGTCCTGTCCTGGCCGACCACATGCGTCCTGGTGCTGAGGATGAGAGTGATCTGCATGTGTTCCCTGTCCTAAAACAGTTTTATCTTGTGATGTTAAAATCATTCACATGGATCCTCCAGCTGTGCCATGATGGAGCTGGAAACGCTGCCTCACAATTAACAGCAGCTTCAGTCTGCGTAATCTCTGCCGTCTGCTGCACTGATTGAGGATTTTTCAGGCACTAAAACAGACCGCCCTAATGGAGGCCCCGAGATGTATGTGATCTGAGGTCAGGCAAGGTGTCCTTGGGTCAATTAGAGAATAAATACTTTGGGGCAACATCCTAGCAGGGTATATTACCCAATTTTATTATATATTAATAAAAATGAGTAATATAAATATATATTAACTATTATATATATATATATATATATATATATATATATATATATATATATATATATATATATATATATATATATATACTGTGCAAAAGTCTTAGGCACATCAGTAGTTTGTCTCAGTTTCATCTGTTTCTTCATGTAATCACAGACACATTTGATGATGGGAGATCAGATCTCAGTGTGGAGCACCGGCTGTTGTCAGATTCCTTGTATACATATATACTGTACAGTCCAAAAGTTTGGAACCACTAAGATTTTTAATGTTTTTAAAAGAAGTTTCGTCTGCTCACCAAGGCTACATTTATTTAATTAAAAATACAGTAAAAACAGTAATATTGTAATAAAAAATACCTGTGTACTATTTAAATATATTTGACAAAGTCATTTATTCCTGATGCAAAGCTGAATTTTCAGCATCGTTACTCCAGTCTTCAGTGTCACATGATCCTTCAGAAATCATTCTAATATGCGGATTTGCTGCTCAAGAAACATTTATTATTATTATCAATGTTGAAAACAGTTTTCTTTTCAGGATTCCTTGATGAATAGAAAGTTCAAAAGAACAGCATTTATCTGAAATACAAAGCTTCTGTAGCATTATACACTACCGTTCAAAAGTTTGGGGTCAGTAAGAATTTTTATTTTTATTTTTTTGAGAAGAATTTAAAGAAATTAATACTTTTATTCAGCAAGGATGCATTAAATCAATCAGAAGTGGCAGTAAAGACATTTATAATGTTACAAAAGATTAGATTTCAGATAAACACTGTTCTTTTGAACTTTCTATTCATCAAATAATCCTGAAAAAAAATATTGTACACAAATATTTTGTACAATTGTACACATTAAATGTTTCTTGAGCAGCAGATCAGCATATTAGAATGATTTCTGAAGGATCATGTGACTCTGAAGATTGGAGTAATGATGCTGAAAATTCAGCTTTGCATCACAGGAATAAATTACTTTGTGAAATATATTCAAATAGAAAACAGTTATTTTAAATTGTAATAATATTTCACAATATTACTGTATTTACTGTATTTTTAATTAAATAAATGTAGCCTTGGTGAGCAGACGAAACTTCTTTTAAAAACATTAAAAATCTTAGTGGTTCCAAACTTTTGGACTGTACTGTATATTATGGGGGGCCAAACAGGAAATAATTATATTGTGAATATATAAATGTAAATATGAATATATAGTTATAAACCTGAATATATAAATGTAGAATAAAATAGTTATATTAATTATATATTTTTTACCAAATAAACACACACACACATGTATGTATATATATATATATATATATATATATATATATATATATATATATATATATATATATATATATATATATTATGGGGGGCCAAACAGGAAATAATTATATGTAAATTGTAAATATTAATATATATTTATAAATCCTGAATATATTTATAACTCTGAATATATAAATCTGAATATATAGTTATATGTTAGAATATATATTTATAAATCCTGAATATATATTTATAACTCTGAATATATAAATCTGAACATCTGAATAGTTATGTCTAAATTATTAATGTAAATTATGAATATATAGTTATGTCAGAGTATATATTTATAAATCCTGAATATATACATCCATGTATTGTCTACTTAGAGCCTGAATTTTAGCACAGGATTCCCAAATGTTCCATGCTTATAATGTGTTGAAATTACAATAAATTATATAATACTAAAAATCCAGTGCTTTAATACCCTTCTGTATCTTGAAAGTTGCCCCAAAGTATTTGTCTAAATAAAATAGTATTATAGTTATATTATATTAATTATATATTTTTTATAAATTTTTTTATAAAAAATAAAAACACACTGATATACTTTCAGACAAGAAACAGCTATGCAATGAAGGTAGATTTTGGCATATATATATATATATATAAATGTTTACAGGTCAAGAGTATTTTTCATGTCAGGTTAGGTTGTCACATTCTATGTGCACAAGCTGTCACATGTTTTGTTTTATAAATACTTTACCATTTGCTGAATTAATTCTGAAGGGAACACACACACACACACACACACATACACACACACACACAAACACAGAGATGTAAATACTCATAAATCAGATGGAAAGTCAGGCTAATGGGACTTTGCATTTCCCTTAGTCAGGCCTCTGGCACGTTCAGTGCTGCTAGTCACTCCCTTTAAAGACAGAAACTCTGCGCAACTCAAAACAGATGAATCATGCATATCCTGCTGTCATCATGCAAGACTTTTACTGTATCTGAATGCAACATTAATGTCTTGAGTCTTTCAGATGTGTTTTGTGTCCTCGGAAAGCTTTGAACGATCTGCGACCGTCTGAAACGCATCACACTGCATCGCTCAGATTGAGTTCCTTCATGTGTCATGTGTCCTGATTACCTGATAAAGCATTTTTCCCATCTCCCTGACTGCGCTGCTCTGAAATCAGATGGTCGCAACAGACTGCGTAATGCAGATATTAATGCATGCTTCAATCTATACATCCACCCATCCATTCATTCAGTCTGTGCCTTTCCTTTGGCTCACTTTATGGTTTCTTCCTCATGCATTATCTCTGTAATGCTGCCGTCAGCTGTGTTTAATAATTAAAGGCATGTCCATCAATTCGTCCATCTTATGTAAACTATGCACATTGCTCTTTGTCAAACCAAGGCCAGTAAAAGTTGATGCGTCGTATGGATGAACATATGTGCGTTGAATGGTTTGGGGAATTGAAATTGAAAAGATAAAGGGAAAAAAAAGAGCAGTGTGCTTTGTTTTTTTGTCAGGTCGCATGTTTTTATGCTGTCCATATGCATATTCGGCACTTGTGTCAGCACATGTATGTATCAGTCAGTACATTAAGTGTGCTTATCTAGTGCATATGCTGCTTCTCTCAGTCTTTCAGTCATCTACCCTTTTAATAAGTTGCAGTGGCTGAGCATTGGTTGACCTCACTGTTCCCAGAATACAGATCGCTCCTTACAGCTGTGTCAGCCTGCGGCACTGAGGACAGGAGGAGACTTTGAATCATCATCCATCACCATATATATATAATCTACAGCTCACACTGTCATTTAAGTTTCATCAGACTCGTTCGAGAGGATCATCTGTTTGTTGGTAATGTGATAGTGTCAGTGCACAGAAGTGCTGTGATGTCATATGTCTGCTGGTGATGCACACATGTGTTCACTCCATATAAGATTTTAAAGAGCAAAATATATGCACAGTAGTTGATTAATGTTGGCACTGATGTTATATGGCATTATTGGGAAAAACCCATTCAAATACTTGTCAGTAAGTGCAACCCTCCAACATGTTTCATTTCATTATAGCTCTTTAACCCTTTTTTTGTTGTTGATACAAACAAAACTAAAACAAATGAATAATACTTATATATTATTTACTTTTGCTTTACATTAAAAAAGATTCATTGGTTTCATTCGTTATTAGTTAAAGGTGCTAAAGAGGATCTTTTCGTCGAGTATTGGAGCACGAGTGTTTACCACCGGCATTCGCTGTGTCGTGTTAGTGGATTCATTATGTCGGACTCACCGCAGGTAACTCATAATCTGCAGTTGTTACTCCTGTCTCCTGACAAAAACATCGCATGCGGCGCCTGTGGAGTGTGGAAAGTTACTGGAGCGCGCAGCCGCACTCGTCTCTCACAAGGAATGTCACGGCAGTGATTGACAAGCCAGAGGTGTTTTTAAGGCCCTACCTCGTGCACAGATGATGTATATTAATATTATTCCTTTCAGTGCACCTAATAAATAGTCTTTTATCAGTTAGTAAAGACAGTTTCAAGTAATATTGCAAAAATGTATAAAACAAAACATCCTCTTTAGCACCTTTAACATGAACCAACAATGATGGAAAAACTTTTAAAGCATTTATTAATCTTAGTTAACATTGTTAGTTCATGCTATTTAATGCAATGACTAACGTTAACAAATGGGACCTCATTGTAAAGTATTATATATATATATATATATATATATATATATATATATATATATATATATATATATATATATATATATATATATATATATATATATATGTATGTATATGTATCTTTCATGACATTAATAAATGTTTGCATATTAGCCTGCAATAATATTTTTTGTTGTTGTTGTATAATTTATTATTATCATTATTATTTAGTATACTATTTTTATATGCACTGTCTTGTATATGTATATATAGATAATACATGTATATACATATATACATACATAAACATGTATGTATATGTGTGTGTGTGTGTGTGTGTGTATATATATATATATATATATATATATATATATATATACACACAGAGACATATATATATATATATATATATATATATATATACACACACACATTTATTTGCATATTAGCCTGCAATAATACTAATTATTATTGTTGTTGTTGTTGTTGTATAATAATTCATTATTATTATCATCATCATCATTATTATTATTTACTATATTATTCTTTTTTATATATAGGTCTTAAACCCTGATAATTGCTGTTTAGGGCTATTTTCTTTTTTTATTATTATTATAAACTTTTATTTGTATGTTTTAAGTACTTGGACCAAAATAATTGCTGTATTTAGCTACATATTCCATCAATATTGTTGTTCTTGCTTTATTTATTTATTTTTTTTACATGCATTGATATTTTGAATAAATATTAAGAGTTCTTAAAATTGACTAAAGCAACATCTATCATTTATAACATTGCAGATTTCTAACCAAACATATTGGATATCAAAGAGTGTTTAAATATTGTTTTAGAAGAATGCCAAAGAATTGACACTTTTGACAGAAAATACTTACATATTATATGAACATAAATGCCATTAATATATTTTTATAATTTATATCAGTAATAAATACTTATTTTGACTTTTGTCTATTAACCAGTCAGTTTATTTCCTTCACTCTCAGGTTCAGTGTGACTCCTCCCCTCCAGATCACATGATCTACGTGCTCAGATTGTGACATTGTCGGCAGCATGAAAGTCACTCTTCTTAGGTATCACATCATCAGCTGCGGCTGATTTTTGACAGTTTACACTTTCCAAACGTCCTTGACTTTGCAGTAAATGGATAATGATCATTTCATTCTCTTTTTGCAAAAAATTAATTGTATATATATATATATATATATATATATATATACTAATGTGTTGCAATGAAACACAATAGTTAAGTATGTTTACTTTGATAGAATTTGAAGATGATGACAATTTTTTTTGTTTGTTTTTTTGCAAAGCATGAAGAGCAAGGAGTTTTGTGCCAGTGTTTCGAAGCTCTCTTTTTCTCTCTCCCACTCTTTCTCCATCATTCTCTCAAGAGCATTCAAGGACAGTCAGGTCAGAAAGCCTCAGCAGCTCTCAGCAGGCTTCTGCAGTCTTCCATGAAGCAGAGAATTCAGCAGTTTAGAGCGCCTGCGTGAGTGATTGAGTGAGTGTGTGGGTAAACTCCTGCAGCAAAGAATATCTCACTCACTGCCATCGAAATCAGTCCTGCCATCAGAATGTGAATTAACTGCAAACAAGCATGAATGTGACGGTCAAAAAGGTATGTATGTAGAACAACGAATGCAATAAGATTCGTAGAAGACTCTTCAATGTCAGCTCAAAGGCATCAATGAGATTCACTGCAGTATGGTGCAATATGTTCAGGACAGGTGTATTAGTTGTATATGCAAAATCCCTATTGCTCGTTAAAAATGAATTGTGTTATGCTTCTTTTTGTGTTTTGTTGGTTGCAGCTTTTGGTGAGCGATGTAGAACTTTACCTTTACCTCTCTCTCTCTTTCCCTCTCTCTCTGCCTCCCCCTCTGCTGTGGTGCTGACTCACTGTCACTGGCCCAGAATATGCTGTCTGTCTGCATTAATACCCTGCTCACCTTCCCACCAATTAATGCTGCCTCAGCACCTGAAAGAAAGCTAAGAGCAAACGATACTTCGAGATGGGATGATATCAAAACATTTAACTTAATGTGTATCACTCCTGGTATGTGTGTTTGTAATGGCAGTGACATTGGTTATGATTATTATGTTAATAGGCTGAATGCATATTAATAGAGAAAAGGTTATTGCTTACCATTATTTTGCAGAAATATCATTATCATAGGTGGCTGTCTACTCGGACATCTCACTTTCACTCAAGCACAGAAGAGGACGTGTTCTGCAACAACACAGTAAATGATTTCTCACACAGAAGAGAGCGAGTTTGCCGCTACTGCCATCTAGAGGAAACAACAAACTCCTGCTACGAGTAACAGCTAATGTGAAAGATTAAATTCATAATTTGCTCAAAATAATGAAAAGTCGTTATTTACTCACTCTCATGGTGTATAACAAACCTGTATGCCATGGAGGGCTGCGGGGATGAGGTATTTCTGTTGCCTAGGCCAAAAACTGTTAGTTAGCATTTTAGCATTTCTGGTTCGGGTTTTTGAGTGTGTTTTCTTTTGTAAAATTGCCTGAAATAAGGTTTGAAATATTTTCACGTTTTATTCTACAACATAAAAAACATAATAACACCCCCTTGTGATTTTTTAAAAGCTTTTACTTGTCTTAAGAAAGGCAGTTGCTAATAAGTGGCTAAATGGCACTACAGAGGATGTTGGACACATTCAACTTTTTTTCTTCTGCAGATTGTGTTTAGGCTTCATATAAGTTGTGTTCATTTCTGAAGATGACTAACAAAATGTGTAAGAGTCATAAACTTTTGCTGATCGCAGAGCAATAATCCAAATGCCAATGGAAATATAAGCGTTTAGCTGTAAATTATAACTGTATTTTATATTATGAGAATAAAGGGGAAAGTATTTTCAAGTAATGCTCACCACAGTTTAGACCCTTTTCACATTTCCGGGTTTCTAAGAAGCGGAAGTCGTCATAGTTGGGTAAACTTTTATAGCGGTGAATGAGACTTCATTAAAGGGTTAGTTCACCCAAAAATGAAAATAATGTCATTAATTACTCACCCTCATGTCATTCTACACCCGTAAGATCTTCGTTCATCTTCAGAACACAAATTAAGATATTTTTGTTGAAATCCGATGGCTCAGTGAGGCCTGCATTCACAGCAGTGACATTTCCTCTCTCAAGATCCATAAAGGTACTAAAAACATATTTAAAACAGTTCATGTGACTACAGTGGTTCAATCTTAATATTATAAAGCGACAAGAATATTTTTTGTGCGGCAAAAAAACCCAAAATAATGACTTTTCAACTAAATAGTGATGGGCTGATTTCAAAACACTGCTTCATGAAGCTTCAGAGCTTTAGGAATCAAATCAGTGACTCGGCGCACGTGATTTCAGCAGTTTAGCCTTTTGATTGGAGATCCGAGTCACTGATTTGATTTGTAAAACTCCGAAGCAGTGTTTTGAAATCGCCTATCACTATTTTGTTGAAAAGTCATTATTTTATAGTTTATAGTTTTTTTTGGCGCACAAAAAGTATTCTTGTCGCTTTATAATATTAAGGTTGAACCACTGTAGTTACATGAACTGTTTTAAATATGTCTTTAATAGCTTTCTGGGCATCTGACTGAAAGTGACATTATCTTGCTGTCAATGGAGGCCTCACTGAGCCATCAGATTTTATCAAATATATCTTAATTTGTGTTCTGAAGATGAACGAGTCTTACGGGTGTGGAACGACATGAGGGTGAGTAATAAATGACATTATTTTCATTTTTGGGTGAACTAACCCTTTAAAAATATTTTTTTGTGTTTTCATTTGCACAAATAGCAAAAGAAATACTCCACAATAGTGTTTTCATAACTTTCAAAAAGAGTAAAAAAATAAATAAATAAAAATAGAGAGCGATTGACAACACCCTTAATGTTTTTTTGTTTTTTTTGTAATTTGATGCAACGTTAATATAATACTAAATATATTGTTATAAATGAACATACATTTTTTTAATGAAAATATAAAAACTTTGATGACTACTCTAAAAAACCCATTGAAAATTCAAGAGGGAAACCATGACGTCACGATAAATAATATTTTTTTAAAAAAACGTATAACTGAATTGTATTAAGGATGGACATATTCTTTCTTTTCTGCTGAAAAAAAAAATGAACAAAGCTCAACTTCCAGAATGTGGCTATCCATCATGTAATTAATTATGTTTTTGCCTATTTTGACTTGATTAATGCAATTAGTGCCTTTCAAACGTGATTGAGTTTAATCGGCAATTTGGCGCGCGATCTAGCCAATCAGAGACCAGCGGGAGGGTCCATGATCATGACATCATCAACACTATATAAACCCTTACCGCGTGAGGCAAAGAACAGAGTACTTCTTCTAACCCTAACGCTTTCTGGCTTCCTGTACGGTATTTATACTGTTTTGTCTTAAGCTTTCAGTGTATTACAGGAAGTTTTCCGTGGTTCCGGTGCGTTTAAAAAAGCTATAGAGTACTCTGATGCTCGGTCTCTCCGGTTTGAGTGTTTTGTGCGCGGACAGTCCTGCTGCCGCGAAGAGTTCGCCTCTGCTGCACATGCTTCAGATCTGGGAGTTTACAGCGCGCTGAGCAGATTAAATTGAGCATGGCGAACTTTTGCGGACCTTTCACTGATCCTGCAAATAAGCCCGCGCTCAGACACTCCCTGCGGGTGGGATTCTCCCGGGACAGCCGTCTGATTGTGTACTTAACCACAG
The DNA here is from genome assembly GCF_024489055.1 of Chanodichthys erythropterus. Classification (NCBI taxonomy): domain Eukaryota; kingdom Metazoa; phylum Chordata; class Actinopteri; order Cypriniformes; family Xenocyprididae; genus Chanodichthys; species Chanodichthys erythropterus. The sequence continues at coordinate 15,240,530 of NC_090244.1, forward strand.
ACTTGTGTAAGTGTACTGTGTACTTGTGTATTCTCTTAACGAACTGCATGAATTAACTTCAAGTCGACTGTAAATGGCTTTTTTTTTTTTTTTTGTGGTTCTGTCAATATTGTTTATAAAAAATGGAAGTACACCGCACTGAATAAAGTGATATTAAGAGATATTGTGGTGTTTTTTATACTTTGTGTTGGATGTTTAGCTTTTCAACCCTTACGTTATAAGATGTCTTTCCTCTGTTTTGTTCACATGGTAGGCCCACGAACCTGCATATTGGATGTGGCATCTCTGGAGCCAGGAGAAACTAATATCGGCTGACTGATTTTTAAATCGTAACTTTGGCCACTCCTAATAGTCCATAAACGCTTGCATGAGCAATGGATTTAAATGCGCTACAAAACCGCGTTTAAAATGCATAGTTCAGTTGAAAAACGTTTTCCTCCTTTTTAGTGGTTTTTTTTTTTTTTTTTTTTTTTAAATTGAATGACGCAAACTACTAAATATCCTTTATTTTTATTAAAATATGAATTCAGTTCATTAGTAGGTATATCCCTCAAACGGGCAACCTGCACAAGATACTTTTTAGTTACTGTGACCGTGATAAAGGTAAATAACCCACGTCATGTCCGAGTCTGTAAACAAGAGGCCAAAGACTGACGCGAAGAGGAGACAATTATGTAGCAGACAGAGCAGCTCACCGTTCATGATGCTCGAAATATAGGAAGAAAATACAAATATTGAATGATTGAGAAATCGATGGTAATAGCATTCTATTTTCCTCTTACCTCCGAATAAAGTAGCTAATTATTAGCGCAGTTCAGCTTTGTTTACAGTGGTAACCAAGGAAAAACTCACTGATGCTCCATAAGCGCCACCTGCTGTCAGAGTGAATTTGCGTCATTCAGCCTGTTTCAAGCTTTTTGTGTAGCATAATTTCACAAAGATAAAGTCAGACCGTTGTTTTTGCTTTAAATCTTAATTAAATCTCAATTAATCAAAAAAAAAGTGGTGGCATCTTTGGATTGTGATTTAAAAAGCAGTGGTTCTCTCTAATTTGAAATGGCATTTGTTTATAATATCTGCAACCAGTATGAGAATCGGCCAATTTGCTTGTATAAATCTAATTATCTAAATTGGCCACGAAAAAAATACTAAATACAATCTGGGCTGTCTTTTTCTATCAAGTAGATCTTGTCTTTCATAAAGGTCGAGTTCTGGGATCTTGGGCTTAAAAAGGTTGGTGACCACTGTCTTAAAGGGTTTGTTCACCCAAAAATGAAAATGCTGTCATTAATTACTCACCCTCATGTCGTTCTACACCCGCAAGACCTTCGTTCATCTTCTGAACACAAATTAAGATATTTTAGTTGAAATCTGATGGCTCATTGAGGCCTGCATTCACAGCAATGACACTTCCTCTTTCAAGATCCATAAAGCTACTAAAAACATATTTAAACTTTTTGTGCACCAAAACAACTCTTCAACAATGTAGTGATGGCCGATTTCAAAACCCTGTCGGAGCTTTTCAAATCAGTGACTTGGATCTCCTATCAAACTGCTAAAGCTGGGGACACACCTAATGATTGTAAGGCCGATTATGAATGTAAATTGATACTTATGACTGATCGCGCTCAAACACGTCCAGTCAGAGCCAGCTGCGTTCAGTCTGCGATTACAGTCGGTGTTCAAATTCCATGTATTTAAATCTGCTTCAGTCGCAGGAAACAATCGCTGTATGTTGAGCACAGTCTTAGATTGTTTTAGATAGTCGTTAAATGTGTGCCCGGCTTAAACTGCTGAAATCACGTGACTTTGGCACTCCGAATCACTGATTTGATTCGTAAAGCTCTGAAGCAGTGTTTTGAAATCGGCTATCACTATATTAAAGTCGTTACTTTTTGTGTGCCAAAAAAAAAAAAACATTCTCGTCGCCTTATAAGGTAGAAACACTGAACTCACATGAACTGTTTTACATGTTGTTAGTACCTTTTTATGGGTCCTGAGAGAGCAAGTACTATCAGGCCTCACTCAGCCATTGGATTTAATCAAATCTTAATTTGTGTTCGGAAGATGAATGAAGGTCTACGGGTGTAGAATGACATTATTTTCATTGCTGGGTGAACTAACCCCTTTGAGTCTGTATTTGAGTATGTGGGTCACAAGACTTGGTTCAAATTTTCTGTGCTCCTTTTGTCTCCTGGTTTCCCCCTCCCATAAGGTGAGAGATAACATTTGAAAATGATTTTGGTCAATAAATTTAACCACTTAAGCTAAAATGGGATATCAAATATCCACCCTGTTGGGGACTGAAAGTCAGTTTAAAATGCTGACAATTCTATTTTATGGGCGTTGTGTATATTATCTTATACAAAATCTTTTTTTTTTTTTTTTTAAATATGCTCACTTTCTCACACATTTTATATTTTTATAAGGCTTTTTTTTTCCCCTCAAGTGCCACATTGATACTCGAATACATCACTGAATATATATATATATATATATATATATATATATATACACATTTTTTTTTAATTGTAACTTTAAAAAAAAAAAATCTAAATTGTTTCATATTTTCCTCAAGAAAATTCCTCAAGAAGGTTGACCACATCAAAGTTGAAAGATAAAATTTGTAAAAATAGACTAATTAAAATAATAGAGGATCTCAGTCACTTTCCCAAGTTTTCCATCCAAAGGAGTGATGACTGCTTTATGATGTCATTAATGTTTCCAACTTTCATGAAAAGGGGAAAGTAGTCCAAAATAACAGACAAGCAAAAAAAAAAAAGCTTGTTCAAATTTTTATAAAAAAATAAAACTATATAGAATCATTACTGATGCCCAACAATCTATAAAATTTGGAAAAAATCATGTATAGTAAGTGTTGTGTTTGTCATGAAAATGAGGTATGCAAGTTTGGGGACATAGGAAAAATGGTGATATGGTGCTTTAAAA